>NC_056750.1:635330167-635544609 GCF_019279795.1 Protopterus annectens
ATTACCTTTGACCACTATATTTAAGGTATATGGTAAGAAGGGCATTCTATATTGCTCATCCCATAAGTAAGGGCATTGCCTCCAGAAAAAAAGAAGTTATAACCTCCCTGTACTATTGTCTCATCAGGTCAATTACTGAGTACTAGGCCCCTTTTGGTATGTACCTTTTCAAACACCTGCAGCAATTTGAGAAACCACAAAGGTTCCTCACAAGGAAAATTCAAGGCCTTCAGCATCTGTCCTATGAGGATCAGCTGAAATCGCTGTCACTTTACTCAGTTTCATACATACCACTCAGAGGCAATCTCTGCCTTGTGTATAAGGTAATCTCTGACTCTGCTTTGTTGGAAATGCTGCATATCCAGAAGTTAAATGGTGCATGGGTTACTCATTCTAAAGACCTGAACCTGGTATGTAACATTAATAAAACCTGAGAGACAGATTTGTCTCCCAGACATTACCACACATTTGGAACAGACTCACAATTCATGTCAAACAGAGTACCTCTTTGGCCCTCTTCAAACGCAATCTGGACGGTTGGATGGGTGACCGTAAATTCACCCAGGGTGTTCCACCTATGCCCCTCTTAGACAGGAGCAATAGGTGCTGTTCATGGAAATTAGGGTAAGAACTTGGCTAGGCTTGTAAGGGCCCTAGGGCCATTAGCCTATTAACTTGCTGTGAACCTATGATAAATATCAAATAGAAAATCATACACAAACCAATATAAACAGAGCAGACACTTTTTTGTGTACTTGCTAGAGTTACTTCTGCTTGTTTTGATGGATTCTTGGTTCATGCATATCATGTTGGTTGGTGTTAATATTAACATGCTGGACTGTGACTGGACTGTGAGATGCTCATATTTTAATATATATTTTTATATTTTGGGGGGAATTTGGAATATGAGTGACAACCAGTATTTACAACATTTTATTGCCAGACTTATAGGTGTAAAAGTAACATTGATTGCTTTACCCTGAACAGCAGTTTTGGACATGCAGAAGGCATACAGCTGAATCTTTTTGTGAGGGACTGTCAGTGTAATGAGGAGTATTTGGTAGCCTTCATAATAAATACTGATATGTCCAAATGATAAGAGGGAAAATTTAAGGCTTATGTAACTGCAGACATAGAGCCAGCAAGTTTATACGTATGGGTACATTTAACAGCAGTTTCAGAAGATGATATTTTATTACAACAGAGGTGGCAGAGCTAAGATATTGCCTCCATTTTGTTTGTTAAAACGTTATTAGCCTGTTATAAAAGACACATTATGGCTTTAAAGCACATTGCAGTTGAATGCAAAACTCAGTCAAGGAAACATACCAATAACCCAAATTATCATGAACTTCTGAGCAACTTTACATATAATAATGTATAATCTTCATATGAACCTTAAAAATAAATATCTGAATAAATGTAACAGAGAGCTACTCTGTGGCACAGGGGGATAAAACCTCTAAAAATCTGCGTAGTGGATCCCCACACATGAGTAACTAATAAGTAAATATAACGCTTAAGCACTTTCATCCCTTACTATATTGTGGGCAGCCTGAGTTCCTGTAGTAGTTTGGACAGTTTAGTATCAGCACTTCAGTGCCAGTTCCATTAAAGCCACCAGTCTCAAAGACCAAAGATTGAAAGGCTGCAAACTAAAAGTATGATAGCCAGAAAATATCCAATCCCAAAACACCCTGCAGCTCTTGACTCAGAAACAAGTGCAAACATGTGTCGTGCAGGGAGACAAGTGTAGCTTTTTGATAGTTTACACTTTTGGTTTGCAGCCTTTTGATCTTTACTGTTTATGACTGGTGGATTTGATGGAACTGGCACTGAATTCTGACAGTAAACTATCTTGGACAACTGTAGGACCCTGCAAGGGAGGGTGTGACTGATTGACTGTTGTCAGTTCACCCATCTTGGGGGAGGGATCTCTGGCTTACCATATGGGTTACACCTAAAAGGATCGCTAGCTGTCTACCCCAGGCAGTTAGAATCTATTGAGCCCAAACTGTGCAAGTCACACTGCAAGCTGAGGGCAATCCAGCATGCAAAGCAGATTTCCTCTTGGAGGGTAGCTATAGCAGAGCTTGGAAGAGCCACCACAAGGGAGGGGTGTTTCTCCAGAAGAATGAGTAGACTACCATCAGACGGCCAGCAACTCTGGCCTGTTCTGTATCTCATGACTATTGCAATGTCTGTATAAGCTCAGAGTGGATTCCAAGTCAGGAATAAATAGGAAGGAGGGCTTTCTCCTGCCCGGGAATTACCAGCTTCCCTGGTCACAGAATGAATGAATGGGCCAGTTGGGTGCAAGTAGAGAAGCCATTACGATCAGCCTTGTAGGGATGCAAAAGTATAATTTCGACTTAAATGATTATAAAAGCAGTAAGAAAATTACTTGGTGAAATAAACAGATTGCACACCCCTCTCTCTATTATTTTTTTTACAAACAACAACATAGATCAACAAAATAAAAAAGAGCTTCTGCTAATATTAGATCTATTCTGAGACATTCAGGTACATCGGTATCTAATACAGGAGACACATCATACATTGTGTGGTGATTCAGCGCAGGACTTTCAACCAGATTAAGTATTTTTCTACCAGTGGAGCATCGATGGAGTTAACCCACCCCCTATCATCTGCTGCTATAGTGGGGAATTATAACCCTTTTGAAAAAAAAAAGCAGGTGAGACAGCAGGAAACATGCCAACAGCAATAGATATCAAAAGGGCCTTTCTGAACTCCAAATAAGGGGGCAAACTACTATGACCTGGACTTTTGCAGTTTGGTTATATTTGTAATGCAGTTTTGGGAAATGGGGAAGTAGTACTACTCAGTAAAAGTGTATCTTTTATTTTGACCAGTTTTATGTCCAAAACTGAAGTTGTTAATAATCTTAAATTCTATTGTAAATTACATTTGAAATTATGGTTTGTTGTTTAACAGAAGTTGTTGGGTCCTGAGACAAGATTTGATACTGTCTCTCTTAAGTCTAAAACAGATGCTTTCCACTCTTCCCAGCTTGTGATAAAAGGATTTGAAGGACAGACTTTGAGGGAATTTCACACAAATAGTGATCAAATATTTTTAAAAAATGGCAATAATTTGACACCTGAGGAAAATAATTCTTTAAAATCCTTTACTTCTCATTCTGATATTGTTGTAACTTGTGCAGATAAGGGGTAGAACAGTTCTGAGACAATGAAAATGAGATTACTGGACATTTGGGGGACCCCATTTTTATAGTTAGTTACTATATGATCCAGGTAAAGATAGTCAGATCCAGATCTAACACTTTTAGAATAATATGTCAATTTAGGGGTATATCTGAGCAGGTGAAATAACAGCTAAATGTCTACCAACCTAAGCAGCAGTTATTTTATTTGCCATCAATGGTGCATGACAACTAAAATTAACCCTCCCCCCAGCTGGCCAATCAGTGGTATAGGTTATTGTATGGCACCTTTATTCTATTATATGGAAAACTGTTTTCACATACTGCTAATTATGATCTGCTCCAGAATAAAGGATACCATACATTATTTACAAATATTGGAAACTCATGTCCAAACCAGCTGGCATCGTTATATGTTGGACATTAATTCTCTTTCTAAGACTTTGATTTTATTTGGATATTTCTGATCATTTTACAATACATTTGAGTTCAATGACTTTTCACTACAGTTGACATGTCTAATACTAACTAGTAATGCTTTCTTTTATAAGAATGTTTACATCTATAAATCAGGACAAATTGTTGGATAGAATGGAAGGTGAGACATCATGGTTTGCCAAACATTTTTGATCTAACAAACATAATATCAGATTCACACTTAAGGCAAAACAGTTTACCATCAATTTCAATTATGTTATACTAATCAAGTTGTTGAATGAATAATTACAAATAACAATTTACTGGAAGCCATTTAGTAAGAATGATTTATCGTTTCAGACAGGTTGCCACCCATCACACACTATGAGCACCATTCCCAAGTCACAGTTCTGTGGCTTAGATGTATGTATAGTACATACGAATCTTATGAAGATGCATCCACTGACATGATATACAAGTTAACACACAGAGGGTATGACAAAAACAAGGCTCAGAACACTAAATATGAGATAGAAAACAAACACAGAAATGAGTTACTAACTTACACGGAGCAACACAACATCAAGATAATATACGCTTTGTCACTACTTATGGCAGCAGCAGTTTTATAATTAAGTTATAAATGAGTTTTGCCCAGTGTTACAGGGACACTGTGCTCAATACTGCACGTCCTTATGAGTATAGATTTAATTTTTGATGGGATAAAAATCTAGTCCTAGTTTATAGTCATCATAAAAAGGGCATTGTAAGTTGAAATTCCGGGATGTGCAGGTTGACAATGTACGATATTATATGACATTTCACTTTTTGCAAGTATATTCTACACAGTACACATTTCACTACTAATACCAAAAATAATTTGTGGTAAAGCACCTTATCACCTGTACCACTTTGTTCCTGTGTCTTTCGGCTTTTCCCAGTTAGGGGTCGCCACAGCGGAACTCCGGTCCGTTAATGATTGGCAGTAGATTTGTACGTGCCAAGTTGCCGGCCCTGACGCACAACCTTCAACGAAGGTACGCCCATTCACGCATGTCTCCACACAGAAGACGCTCTAGCTGAGAATCGAACAGGACAACGTCTTACTGTGAGGCAACAACGCTACCGCAGCACCACCACCATTGGTACATTCAGTGTTTTGCATCTGTGATATTTTTATATTGGTCAAACTAGGAGAATGCTCAAAGGCAGAATGAATTTACAATTAAACAAGCGGCATCCTTTGCCATCAGGTGAGAAATGCTTTATATAAATACATACACAGCTATCCTACTTCTAAATTAATTTTTACTAGCATTGATAAGGTTACTATTACATAAGGTGAGACTGGTAACAATCATGAGATATTAGATAAGAAGAAGAGAATGTGTATTATTATCACTGATGCTCTCCTTAAAGCAGAACCAAATGAACTATAATTTTATATATATATATATATATATATATATATATATATATATATATATTTTTTTTATATTACAGTGCACATGGATGTTTTCAATAATATTTTAACCGTATATGTTTATTTATTATTTATACTTGGGACTGGGATTGAGGGTCATGAGACAGCATCTTGTTGATACAACGTGAAGTTATTTAGGTTTACTGGAATTCTTCGTATAAGTGTTTCTTACATCCCAATTGATCATAGTTTGTATTGTGTTTTTCAAGACTCTAGCTGATCATGGTGGGTGTTATTCTTTAAGCAAATGTATTTAACTTGCCATAACTTGGTTTGCTTGTTTTATATGCTATGCATGTTAAAAATATTTGCACTTGATTTGTCACATGACCTGATGGGAGTTGTTATGAAAGGAATGTATCAGCACACTGAAGAGGTACACTAGGATGAAAGTGGTGTGTGTTGACATTTTGCTGCACAATACAGATGAAATAAAAATGCTTTTCAGTCCCCCCCCACCAAGACATGCACTTTTGGCTCTGGGATCGTTGCTTGTTTACTATTACTCTATGCACTTTCTGGTAGATTCTTGGGCCAGGCATATTTGGTTGGTTGATATATGTATAGACAGATACAACAATATATCCATCAATCTGAACATTTCAAGTAGAAAATCCACAGAGACAAGTAAAGAATGTCCAAAACTCCATAAACACAGTGACTGAAGGGTCAGCACTTATCCAGATCTTGCAACTGTGAGGCAGACATCATACCACCATATGGGATGTGGTGGACTAAATGAAAAGTTAGGGCCTTATCTTGGTCCACTTATATTTCCTGAGCATTCTGAAGGCATTTTTACTAAAGCACTCAAAGCCAGTAAGACCAAGTGCAATAACATTTCTCGGCCCTTACAACTACTGTAATTTGATGGTAATTAAAGTCTCAACTGCCATTACCTTGGAAGCATGGGACTTGTGGCTAGCTTGAATAGCTGACAAGTTAAGGAAAACCCTATCTTTAATTCTAACAGACATGCCACGACACTTCAGTAAAGCTGACAGATTCTCCAAGGGGAATCCCTGTTCTAAGCACGGACCTATATCAAGTACAGATATACCATGCCATGATCTGCAAGTTGAATAAAGTAGTTAAAACTGTACTCTGAGAAGGAGCTGTATAAAGACTAAGTATCCTTTTCTGGATTTAGCGGCAGACTGTATGTATCTATAGCTGAACTGATTGCACTTACTGTACTAAGCCATCTTAAAGTCATTTAGATTATATTTATTCCAAGTAAATATGTGGACTGGACCATCTAAGCTCATTTTCATCCTTAACCCAGTTACAAAAACATCAATGATTAAAAACCAAAAACAATGACAATACAAGCAGAGCAGAAGTTACATAGCCAATATTAACATGCTACATACAAAGACTAAAGCTAAAGCAACTTGCAAAGCCGGGAGGACAGGCAGGGCAAAGATAACAAATAGTTGTGGTGGGCAAGAATACTTTCACTTGTAAGAATCACAGAAAATGCACAAAAAAACCACAAAGGGCATGAAAAAGAAGAGAAAGTTTGCATTTGGAATGGAGGGTTACATACCTCATTTTAATGGCAGAGACGGTTGAAAGGGTATGAAAGCAGTAGGGATTTCTTTTCTGTGCATTTCCACGATCTGCATCAGACTTGGGAAGCCATATTCATTGCATATAAAAGGCCACCTCTTCCAAGAGCATGGCAGGCTTCTATCATTAGAAATTATGTGGACAGATCCCTTTGGAATGGAGAAGCTGCTTGACTTCATATTAATAATAAGACAGAAGAATGAAATGCCAACCCTGGATACCTTACATTATGCACTGTTTCTAGGGCACTGCTAAAAGAGACACTGGATATTCTATTCTGGATCAATCAAGAAGGTCCTAGCATGTTTTTTAAAAGTATAGCTTTTGTTTTTACACACTACAGATACTTAAGTGCTTAGACTACAATTTGGAAGAAACAGAAGATAAACCATATTGTTGTTTAATGTCTTATGCCAGGACAGGAAACGCACCGTATAACATATATGTGGCATTAGTCATGCAAAGGTCTGATGACCAACATGCCTGGAACTGAGTGGAAAGCAAGTATCTTGTAGAGGGAATTTAGGAAACCTAAGAGGGGTTCATTACACTTTATTCATTATTTACTTTGCATCTTTAACGGGTCTATATTATATATTCGAAGCTTCAAAATTCCGAACCTCATATGTTCGACAACATATGAGCAAAACTTGAATTTTCGAATATATAATAAAAACATTAAAAAAAAACACTTACCTTAATGCTCTGAGCAGGGGGGCAAGCCCCCCTGCATCCCCCACACCCCCCTACTTAAATATACCAACTCTGAGACCGCACTTCAGTGCAGAAATGGAAATTTTCCCATTCTGCATGTACGGAGCTGTTGCCTTTCACCTTTGAACTTTTTAAGTTTGACCATATGACATTCGAACTTTGAAATGTTCAATAATTTAATAGGGACCCTCTTCAACTAGTTAGGTATGACTTGGGCTACTTAAGCAAGAAAGTAACAGTTCTGTAGGTGTTAAATTGATCTAGTCACCTTTGTATACAATGTAATCACGATACATATGTCTGATGAACAATCTTAAATACAGCATAATTTTTTTCTGATTTATCTAACAATAAAAATATTCTGCTTATTTTATGCCTTACCATTTTAACTCTGATTGATTTATCAATAAAATCATATCCAAATGCACCAACTAAGCCTAACAAAAATCTATCGATATATTTATTTTTCTTGAGTAATATTAGTGGATATGCCATTTGAGTCATTTATAGTAAAGATTTATAAAGCTTAAGTCATTTAAAGTAGCTGTTGTGGGATATTATTTAGCCATTATTGTCAAATATTGGCACTGAGTATATTTTTGTTGTGTTTTCAGAACACAAGTCCTTGTCAGATATTTCTGAAGAGAAGACATATTCAAGGCTGCTATGGAACACTAAATAATATCGGCATACCATGATTTCTCTGCCCACCTGCCCACTCAGTACTGTATTAATTCTCCAAGGTTCCTGCCTCTTCCAGAACTCTAGCAGAGAGGTTGATGTCTGGCAAAACTCTTCCCCCAGGATATGCATGTGCATCCTCACCACTAGTACCATCAGACATTTCAGCCAGTAGTCACACTTTGGTCACTTAGGGGCTTAAGGGCTTCATCCCCCTACTGTTCATGTTTCACTGACATTTTAATTTCATGATGAAACACAGCCCCATCTAAACACATAATACCGAGTGTCTCGTGATGTTTCCAGAATACCGCCATCATATAGGTGTAACTTAAAAGTGACTTAGTATGGGAATATCAGCCCAAACTACTTACTTGTGACACTGACATGTAAAGGTTGATCATCAACCATCATTTCCACACCTACAAGCACAGTAAAGTCTTTCCCATCTACAGTATTGAGAAAAAATTCAGCGGCATACAAGACAGATTGCAGGTCAAAATTCCATCACCACACTAGACTTCAATTGCGAATATTTAAAGACAACCAATAAATATAACAACATATTTTGCAGGTATTGAGTCTTGTCCAAACAAGATTACAAAGATCCTATTGAGGAATCTGTAATAAAAAGCTCAGTAGAACAACTGAAAGATTACAAAAATGTGTGCTTTTAAAATATGGAAAATGATTGAGAAACCACACAGGCACTCCAAGTCAAGTTATTATACCAGGGAAAAGTAGTTGTGTCAGGAGCTTATAATTGCAGATGATCAGGTACATACACTGTTGCAGTAATAACTCTTAGAATTCCCATTTGCAGAAACCTGACAGATGACATGATTTTCAGGGCTCTTCACCCTTTCCACTCTTAGCCCAGTGGACTCCCAGTGACACAGATGTCAGGCTGTTGGTGGTATAAAGGAACTTCAGCTGGTGCCATCTTCAGCTCTTTCTTGTCTTGGCTGCAGCAGTTCACGTACAAAGGTGTTACAGTTCAATCCATAATGGCATAACCCATTCCCACAAAGAGGTAAACTACCACCAGACCCCCACCCCCCAAAAAAAAAAAAAAACTGCAGGACCACACTGTTGCTAAGCCATGAGGAGATGCCTAATCAAGGGATAGAGTGGCTGCCTGCAGCATCCACCCCAGCCCAGAAGTGACCCAATAAAAAAAGTATGGATAGAGGAATGGTACTGCAAGATGGACTATAGTCAAGCACTTACATTTATATCAAGTTCTTAAAACAACTGTCCTGTATTCAACATAATATTTACTTTTGCAGCAGTGCCTCTTTGGAAGACTGCTTGAGCTTACAAATGAAAGGGTGGGTGGTTCTTGGAGGAGACAAGGGACAACAGGCCCTGAAGAATGGGCATGATAAAATGTGCCCCTGGCAGTAGAAGCAGTGCCAAGGTTGTAATGTTTGGACAAGGTGGGGACAGAGGAACAGGAAGCTGTTTCCAAGATAGACTGGGTATAATCTCTCTCTCTCTCAGAAAGGCACTACCAGCTATTGTAGCCCTTAAGGAAGGGCCTTCATATTACCTGGAACTGTTTCACAATGAAAGGAGTAACAGAAGCATATGCAATTAACTAACTAGTACTTACATGTGGTTTGCTTGCTGACTGGTTTCTCCTCCCTTCCTTTGGCAATGAAAATGAATTAATCACATTTTCTGGTATATTTCTTCTGTCCAAATAAAATCTTGGTTGCTTGTGGGTATCAAGTGAATGCAGACTTCTTTCACCCTTTTTCTGTACTGATGGGGAAAAATACAGGGAAGGAACCAGACTGGTTCAAAGATAGTTCTGTCACTACCTTAGGCACAAAGAAAGTATTATTCCATAATGTGACTCTCTCCTTGTGGTTGCCCAGAAAAGGGTCCCTACACTTGAGGTCTTATAGTTCAGAAATAGTTTTAGCAGATGTTAATTCCACCAGAAATGTAGTCTTCCAAATCAGAAACCTGAGGGCAATGAAAGACGTAGGCACCAAAAGGGGATGAGTTTAGTTTCTACAAAATAACTTTTAGGTCCACTGGTGGAATTACTCCCTTTTTGGGTGGACTCAGATTTAACAACTCTTTAAGCAACTGCTTAACTAGCAAATGGGAATAAAGGGGTGGATCCAATGACAAATATTCCAGGATGACAGGAGCATGGAAAGTCCCCAGGAATAAATGGTATTCCTGTGGAAGTTTGGAAGCTAGGAGGAAAAAATACTGATAAAGATCTGTAAGGTTTTGTTTAACAGTATTCTAAGAGGAGAAGTACCAACATCCTGGAAGAAAGTGGTAGAAGCTGTAATACCTAAAGCGGGTAAAGATCCATCAAGTCCAGCTTTAAACAGGCCCATTTCAACACTAAATTATGATTATAAAGTGTTTATGTTTACAGTGGCTAAAAGAATGGCAAAAGTGATGCCACAATTGATGGATATGGATCAATGTGGTTTTGTGAAGGGTAGGCAAACATTTAACAACATTAACACAACATTGATGATCCAGAGGGAAGCAGAATGTAAGAAAATGCCACTGTTTTTGGTGGGTCTTGATGCAGAGAAATCATTTGACAGAGTAAGCTGGGACTTTATGAGCATTGTAAGTATTTGCATTCCCTGATAAAATTATAAGGTCGATTAGGAGGATATATGAGGGATCGGAGGCAAAAATTAAAATGGGTGGGGTCCTCTCTGATAATTTCTGTCTGAACACAGGAACCAGGCAGGATTTTCCTCTCTCCCCTTTGTTATTTGCATTATATTTAGAACCACCTGCAAAGAAAATAAGGTACTCAGAAATTCAAGGATATAATTGATATGGAAGTCAAAACAGCTGGCTCTATTTGCAGATGATATTATTTTATATCTGACAAAACTAGAAAGAGACATTACAGTTTTGTGGAATATTTTGAGACAGTTTCAAATCTTTTTTGGATACAAAATTAATGAAGTTATAACAAAGACAACAGCGGTAAATTATGTACCCACACAAGAAGGGTCTATATTAAATCAGTGAACGCTGATTTATCGACCCTTTAAGAGCGAAAGCTGACAATCCTGAAGACACGGAACAGTGATTTGTTTCCAAGGGAAAATAAATTGCTGGGCCATTTTTGGGACTTTGGCCTTTCCTCCACTGTGGTGCGATCTCAGAGTTGATATATTTAAGTAGGGGGTGGGGTGGGGGTAAAGCCCCCCCCCCTTTATTTTGTGTTTTGAACTTTTTTTTTTTTTGTGGAACAGCGATTTTTTTCCCTGGGAACAAAATCGCTGTTCCGTGTCTTCGAGAGTGTCAGCTTTCGCTGTTAAAGGGTTGATAAATCAGCTTTCGCTATTTTAAGCATTTGCTGATTTAACATAGACTCCACAAGAATTGGTTCAGCAAAATCCAGATTTATGGGGACATGATAAAATTAAGTATTTAGGAGTATGGATTAAAAAATTATTCTGACGTGGGAGCTAAGGATATGTGGGAAGAGATTAAACAAATATAATACAAAAACTGAGAAAATGGAATCGCTGTTCCATGTCTTCGAGAGTGTCAGCTTTTGCTGTTAAAGGGTTGATAAATCAGCTTTCGCTATTTTAAGCATTTGCTGATTTAACATAGACTCCACAAGAATTGGTTCAGCAAAATCCAGATTTATGGGGACATGATAAAATTAAGTATTTAGGAGTATGGATTAAAAAATTATTCTGACGTGGGAGCTAAGGATATGTGGGAAGAGATTAAACAAATATAATACAAAAACTGAGAAAATGGAAGCTCTGTTATATTGATATTGATAGTAAGATACAAGCAGTTAAAATGTTTTTAGTCCCTTCAGTCTTATACACAGGTCAGGTACATTTTTATCATCCAAAGGAGAAGTTGTGGATAACAATTAATAAAGAACTGAAGGATTTTATCTGGGAAGAGAAGACTGCAAGAGTCAAGTGGGATAAGCTGATTCTTCCAAAAGAACAAGATGGATTGGTATTACTCAATTTGAAGGGGTATTTCAGAGCAACACAGTTAAGGCTCCTATACATAGCACAAGTAGAAAACTATAATTATCAACCCTGACTACTGGGCCAGTTCCCATGCTTACACTGCTAGCCTGCACAACAGGTAAGAATAAATACCCCTCCTCAATGATTGATATACCACATGGCTGTGGTATTGTCCATTTGGATGTATAGGGTCACTACTGATGCATGAGCTTGAATGCCTTAATGGATAGTATCACTTTCATCTTCATCTTTATGTTTATGTGCTTCCTCCTGAAGGTTCTGTCTCAAGTTCCCATATCCCTCAGCTCTTCCACATACAGTCCCAAGGACAAGGAGTCTGCAATGATTGTCATAGAGCCCAGATATAGCTTGAATGGTACCCTTGGTTTGAGCAAACTTAGTTTTGTCACCGTGAGAGTTCTTTTTTGACAATTTTATAGTGGTCATAGTTTAATGAAGCACTGAAGGAAATAGGCATCTAACGCCACCTATTTGTTGGAACCCCCTGCAATTTATCATAGGTAGTCTTGCCAGGGAAGCCATCAGAACATCAGGCCAAATATCCCAAAACTATGAGGAATTACTTTGCAGAAATGTTATTCTACTCCAAGATTGTTATGCAATATTCTGACAGAAAGTGAACCTCATCTGAGGGAAGGAATGTCCTAAACTGTTCAGTGTCAATCAGTGCTTCAAGGAAAGTGCAGTTGTATAAGAACATACTATAACAACAGATGTCCTACTGATCACTGCTACAGTACTTCAAACAAATGGGTTGTCACCATACCACTCAACTGTACAGATGGCTGCAGAATATCCATATTTTTGCCTCATATTTTTGGTCTGTTTCTCATAAAATTGTGGTTTTCTGGCAAATCACTGGGAAATCATTGAGGACAGAAGCTAGAAAATAATGGCATACATTTGAGTTTCAGACTTAATATCCTTTAGAAAATACATCCTAATGCATAACCTGTTATTCTATCTACTTTCTAAGTTTGTAAGAGCAATATTTTAAAAGTGTCCCTATTTTTAGGCCTTTTCCCCCCATTAGTTGAGCCTTTGTCCAGATTTCTTGTTCTAACAGGTTGAGAGGTATGGTTGTCACTCTAACATCCAGCTGGGGTACCAAAGATTAACCTTCCCTGGGTCATATGTCCAACTGGTGGCCTCAGCTCATAAGCATTCAGGTAGATAAGTGAATGAATGAGGGTAGATCCTCAGACTATCTCCAAGCCAGTGATCTGAAGATCCCTGACAGAGAGTGACTTGTCAGCTAGGAAGGGCCAAGCAGGAAGTAGTAAGAAGCCCTCTCGGTCCTAGGGTCCTGCCTACAGGGCAGAAAGAGAGAGAATGAGAAAGAGAGACATGGTGACCAAATCATAGGGGAAGGAGGTTGGGAGGGAATACTGAAACAGTGATCAGTAGGGCATCTACTCTTACAGTACATTCTTACACAACTGTACAATGTCCTGACTGAGAGCACTGTTGCATAATTCTGAAAAAATGGGTGATTTCCAGAGCTGAAGGGAACATATGAGGGGTTGGCTAGTTGATAAAGGAACTGTCCATGAGGTCAGAGAGGACTGATCTAGCCAAAGCAGCTATGGACCTTGAAAATACATGGTGTGTAGTGTTTAGTGAAAGTATGTACAGATGACCAGGTGGTAGCATCCAATGTAGCCCTGGCATCCACCCTTTTGTATAAGACCCCTGAAGATGCCACTGTCCTGGTAGAGTGAATGCAAGGACATGCAGGCAAGGATTTGGCATGTAGAGAATAACAAAAGTAGATGGACTTAGAAATTTAGCTTGCAATGGTTTGTTTAGATACTGGTTGTCCCAGTTTTGGTTCCATGAATGAGATAAATAGTTGATCTGGCTTACAAATAGATTTGGTCTTGTCCAAATATAAACTCAGCTATCTATGAATGCCTAGGGACTGTTCCATGGGATGGGGAAGAAACTAGGCAGACTGGTGGCCTGTTTGAGAGTCAGCTTGCTCACTACAACTGGCATAAAGGAGGAGATAGCACTCAGGGTCACCCTGTCCTTGTGAAAAATAAGAAAGGGAGGAATAGCCACAAGTACCTCTAGCTCTGAGACTATTCTAGCAGAATTAAGAGTGCAGGAAGAAGAATCGTCTTCCAGGTGCAGAATTTGAGACTTGCTGAGGTTGCTGGTTTAAAGAAAGTAGAGTGAGCTGTTTCATCATGAAACTGAGGTTCCAAGGAGGGGATACAGACTTCCTTGGCAGTCTAAAATGCAGAACCCCTTTAAGGAATTGTTACCTCAGGTCTAGACAAACCAAAGTCTAAACCAACTTTACTAGAAGTAGTGAATAAAGTAACAGAGATTAAACAACTGGAACAGGGATCTTGAGAAAAGGATAAGAGCAAATTACATAGGAAAAAATGGGAATAATACATGCAGAGGAAAAACAAGTTTAAAAGAAGGCAACATTTGAATAAACTATGTAGTGTTTCACTGACAATGACTGGATAGATTATAAGTATTGTATAGTATTTGCAACTACAATTATGCTAATATGGTTTGTAATGTATATTTGCAACTAAAATCATGTCAGTATTGTTTGTTTTCATTTATGTAAATGCATGATTGCCTATGTCATACAAGATAATTTAATAAAGATGTTCTTGTTAAAAAAAAAGGTGGTTGAGAGGCAGACAGGCAGATATGGCTGACAGGTGAGCTTTGATGGAAAGGTAAGGTAGACTTGCATCCATGATCTCACACAAATACTTTAGGGTGGAAGGTACCTCTGATTTGTTGGGGTCTTGGTTATCTCTATGGCACTAGAAAGAAAATCTCTTCCATTTGGCTATACAGGATTTTCATGTTGTAGGTCTCCTTGCTTCTTGGAGAACTTTACCTCTGGTTTTTGAAATCAGGTACATGAAAGGAATCAGAAACCTATCATCCACTGGCTTAGGTTTATGGATGACAGATTGGGATGAAGCAGTGATCCTTTCTGTTGTGTGATGAAATCTGCCATGCCTGCATGGTTTGCCCTTGGCTAGAGGGAAAAAGAAGACGGAACCATTGCTGTCTTGGCCAAAAGGGGGCCCTTAATAACATTTTTTTTCTTTTTGGATTTTTAGTGGAACCCTTGGAATAAGAGGTAGTGGAGGAGACAGAGAAACTTCACTCCCCCCTGAAAGGAGAAAGCATCTGTCCTCCAGGCTGAGGGGAAAGGGCTCCTATTGCAAAAGAGGGGGAGATGTTTGTTGTTTCTCTGAAGCAAACAAATCTATCTGAGGTGTCCCCCCAGTGGTGAAGTATGTCTAATAAGACTTGACTTTTCAGGATCTATTCATGAGGTTCCTCCAAGGCCCTGCTTAATAAGTCTGTCAACACACTGTCCTGTGACAGGATGTATATATTGAATAGAGACATGCTTTTCTGGGTGGTAAGGTCCCAGGCCCTATATGTTAACCTGCACATTTGGTAAGATCTGATGCAGTTTATCTACCACATGATGGTCATGTTTTCTGTTAATACTTGAAGAAGGCCTGGTTTCTAGATGTGAGAAGACCCAAACAGCTTGGATGAGGGCTCTCATCTCTTTCAGCTGGATGCTTTTCTTTTTGAGTTTGGGCTGTCCTGGACTCTGTGGGTGACTGCCTGAGCCCCCCAGACCTTGTCCAAAGCATATGTTTACATCTCCTGAACTGGAGCTGGTGGGATGAAGGGGAGACCTGGGTTGAAGTTTACCTAGTCTACCCACCATGACAGCTCCTTTCTGAGACAAGGCATGAGGGAAATCACTGTCTCTAGTGGGTGAGAGTGCTAGGGCCAGACTGTTTTCAGGTAGCACTGAATTTTCTTCATATGCAACCTGGCTAGATGGAGCATTGGGATAGTTGCTGCCACGAATCCTATAGCTCTTACAATTTCCATGCTCAAGCAGCAGTCAAGGGAGAAAAGGCTATGAAAGTAAGCTGTAAGGTTCTACATTTTTTCCTGAGGAAAATAGGACTGCATTCTTTTGGTGTCCAATCTACAACCCAGAAACACAAGGTCCTGAATGGGCTGGAAGGAAAACTTTTTGTAGTTGACAGTGAGCCTAAACTGTAGGAGGATGTTGAGGGAGAGCTGGAAATGTTACAGCAGAATCTGTGGTGATGTAGCCTGAATTAGCAAATCAACTAAGTGGGGGGGAAATCTGAATACCCTGAGTTTGGCAGAAGGCCACAACTGGTGCTAGACACTTTATGACAACACTTGGGGCTGTCAAAAGCCCAGAAGGCAAAGCAGAAAACTGAAAGTGAGAATAGCCATACAGAACCTCAGGCATCTTATGTAAGACATGTGAACTAGTATATGGAGGTAGGTATAATTTAAATATAGAGGGACTAGTTATATGCCTGTGGAAAGATGAAATGCATCAGAGTGTGTTGGGAAAGCATTTTAAAAGTTGGTACTTTTAATAAAGTACAAAGCAGAGAGAGATCCAGTATGAGTCTCCATTGTCCATCTTTTCTTGGAACTAGGAACAGTATGGAGTAAAAACCCCTTCCTATGAAGTTTGTGGGTCCTGGCTCTATAGTGCCTGACATTTGTGTAGTATAGGTGGTAGAAGATGGACTTAGTTGTGGAGAGGTGATAATGTCTTTCAATGGAGGATGTTCTTTCTAAGACGTGGCAAAACCTTTTTTATGACAGAAATCTCCCAGTAGCTCATTTTAGTCTTTTTCAAGCTTGAGATTGACTGAATTAGCCTTTTAGAGAGGGATGGGACACAACCGAGGGGTGGAGAGGGTGATTTGTTGATTGTCACAGTGATTTGTCCCTGAAGGAAGGCTTCCCAGATGTGAGGTCCCACTGTAGTTTCTCTGGAATGTGTGTCTTATCATGTTTTTAAAATGATTTGGAGTCCTTTCTAACAGAAGAAGTGGGCTTGACTGGGTAATTCTCTGGTATCTAGGCACAGAAGCTAACAGAGTCTGTCTGTATTTGTTCATTGTTTTGCATTGCTCTTGTAGAGTTCTTAATAGGTTTGCTGCTTGTGGACCAAACAAAAGGTTCTTTTCAAAAGGAGAATGAATAAGTTTGTCTTTGAAGTCCTCTGGTATGGGTTGATTTCACAACCATGCACTCCTGCATCATAAAAAGAAGTTATGTACTCACCATAATGTTCCAGCTTTGTTGTCCATTTTCATTCTTCCTCAACTGATGGATTTGGGTCTAATCCCTTGGCTCCAACTTGGCCATTGCTAAAGCTCGTGGCAACCTAGACCTCTCAAGCTTCTCCCTTATCCACAATGCACTAACCCCAATTACCTCAAATCTTGTTTGCTGCCTTAGCAAAAGGTAAAGACAGAAATGATACTGGAGAAGACTATGTCTGAAGTTATATACATAAAATGTTAGGACACACTTGTCCTGTAAATACTTATTCTTCCAGAAGTTTTAAACGATGGAGGTTGATGGGAGGGAAGTTGAGGAAGAATGAAAATGTACAACACAGATGGAATGCTATGGTGAGTATATAACTTCTTTATCTGTTGTTGTCAATTTTCATTCTATCCTCAACTGATGAGTCAAAGTTCCCAGCTACCTAATTTCCAGGATGGACTCAGGGAAGGATATTCCTGAGCACCACAGAACCAAAAGATGCCCTTACTCTGGTGACCAGTTCTAATCTGTAAGTAGTAATAAAGGTATGGGGGGTAGCCCAAGTTGCTGTTGCACAAATATCATCCATGGACATTCTGGATTGAAATACTGAGGAAGTTGCCATTGATCTGGTAGAATGAGCACAAATATTTTTGTCAGTGATGCCCAATTTGTTATACCCCAATGAAATGCAATTTGTTATTCATTTAGATAATGTCACCTTGGTAAGTGGTTTACCCAATGTGGGTTCTGTAAACGAGACAGACAGTTGATTCAATTTCTTGATGTCTTTAGTCCTATTCATATAAAAATGCAACTGTCTGTTGGCATCAAGTAAGTCTACTGCATATTCACCTTTGTTATAAAATGGATTCTGACACCACCTTTGGAAGAAATGACAGATTGGTACGTAAAGTTACTCTGTCCCTATGACAAATCAAGTAATATGGGAGTTCTGAGGATAATGCTTGGAGCTCAGAAATTCTTCTGGGCGAAGTAATGGCTACTAAGAAAATTGTCTTCCATGAAAGAAATTTAAGGTTGCAGGTAGCTGCAGGCTCAAATTGGGGTTGAATAAGATACTGCAGCACTAAATTTAGGTCCCAAGGATCTTTAAAGGGAGGTCTTAAGAGTAGTATGTCTCCTAAAATGCTTTGTTTAACTTATGAGATGCTACAAAAGAGCCATTTATCCCAACATGAAAATTTGATATTGCTGCTAACTGTACTCTAATTGTGGAAGAACTACCTCCTTCATCGAGAAGATGTGATAAAAAAAATCCAATATCTTATGTATAAGATTTGTAAAAGGCTCAGTGTTATGTTTTTGAGCCCCAAAAATTAGTTTGCATTTGTTGAAGTATAGTTTCCTGGTGGAAGGTTTATGGGAAGACACCAAAATATGAGAGACAGAAGAAGACAGCATTGGTTGTCTGGCTATCAATGGAATTAGAGAAGCCAGGCAATCAGTCCGAGGTTTGTCATATTTGGATGTATCATATCTGTCAGGTGAGACAGAAGGTCCAGAGTTGGATCTAGAAACCAAGGTGGTTGAATCAAGTGAGGCCAAAGAAGGGAAACCAAATCTGAAGAGGCCAATATGGAGCAATGAGGATGTCCTTGCTCTTCAACCTGGAAGTTTCTGAAGGAATTTGAGAATTAAGGGAATGGGTGAATACATGTATAGGAGAATGGGGGACCAATCATGAAGTACAGCATCCCTCAGAGATTCCCCCTCTGGCGGGATTAGGCCAAAATAGCTGCTGCACTTGTTCAGGAGGGAAGCGACTAGATCACAGCAAGGCCCACTGATGGAAGATCTTGTCTCTAATTTTCTTGTTGAGGGACCACTCATGGGGTAGAAGAATTGACCTGCTCAACCTGTCTACTATCACATTGGATTTCCCCAGAATGTGTGTTTCTAAAAGAAAGAGGTTGGAAGAAATTGTCCACTGCCACACCCTAACAGTTGAGAGCTTCTTGACAAAATGGATAGGATTTGGTCTCTCCTTGTTTGCTGATATACCAGACCACTGAAATGTTGCCAGTTTGTATTGCAATGGTGCCTAAGAGGAAGAGTATTTTGGAATGCTTGCAATTCTAACAGCACTGCTCTAATCTCTAGGACATCTATATGCAATTTGGCCTCCTCGGGGGACCAGGTGCCTTGGACTGTCTTCCCCAGATAATGCCCCCCCCCAACTGGGAAGTATCCGTGGTCACTATGGCCTTGGTCTGGGGGGGGGTGAAACAACAGCCTAGAAGAATTTGATCCAAATGAATCCACCATTTCAGGTATCTCTTGCATTTCTGAGTGATTCTTACCTGGTAAAATATAGACTGATAAAGAATTGATCACTGTGTGGCTAGCATCCATTGAAGAATTTTCATGTAAAATCTGGCTAGTGGCACTAATGTTATGGCACCTGCCATAGATCTTAAGGCTTGAAGGACCAGATGGGCTGAAATTGTGGTGTTGCAGATTATCTTTTTGACTTGTGACTTTATTGTTTGGACTCTCGATAGTGGCAGGGATGCAATGATAGTTTTTGTATTGAGATTTGTCCCTGTAAATCATATAAACTCTAGTCTCTGGGTAGGTTGTAGATGAAAGTTTTCATAGTTTATGGTTATCCCCAGAACAGACCAAATCTGGAGAACCTGGTCATTTGCCAATATGAGCTGATTCCTGGTTGGAGCAGATATGAAACAGTCATCAAGTATGGAAACACTTGGAATCCCTGCAGTCTGAGATGAGCTGTTACTGTGAGTCCAAACAGCATTATTCTGAATTGGTAATGACTGGCTCCCAGCCAGAAGTGTAAATACCTTCTGGATTATCTGTTCATGTTTTATATAATAGTATGTATCCTGAAGGTCTATTGAGCAAATCCAGACATCCTTGCCTAAAAAAGTGAGAATGGACTGAACTATGACTATCTAAAACTTGCTTCTTTGCACTGTCGTGTTTAGTTTGGTGAGATCCAGAATTGGTCTCCAGTTCCTTGTCTTCTTTGGCACTAAAAGGAACCTTGAGTAAGTTCTGGATTTTATCTGGTCTGGAGGGACCTCTTGGATGACTCTTTTTTCAGCAGCTTTTATATTTGAATCACTGCTTGATACTTCTGATTGGGTGGAGCAACTGGGATTTTTCTTGAGACTGGAGGTGGAAGGGAAAAGTGTATCTTTTGTTATATCTAGCCAGGCTCTCTGGTGCAGGGATAATTGTCCACCAACTGCCTGCAGAGGTGGGCAGTTGGGCTTCCTTTCAGGAGTGCTAGTAGGGTTTGTCTAAGAATGAATCTTCAGAGCCATAATTCTGTGGGCCACCTGTACAGTGTAGGTGGTGCCATCCATTCGAGTTCCCTCCTCTGCCACTGGAGGAAACTCCTTCATGTGTGTCCTGGAAAGGACCCTGAGACTTTTTGAACCACATTTTCTGACCACCTCACTGATTCCTGGAAGAGGTCCATTGAAGGGTCAAAAAATGCATGCCCACAGCACACATGGTCTATCCATCCTTCTCACACCTGAATAGAGTATCCTTTATGTTGTGGCCAAATAAGGATGTTCTGTTAAAGTGATCATTGACAAAAGAGGACTAGAAGGGCTCTGTGAAGTCACAAAGGTGCATCCAGGCATGTATCCTTATGAGAACCGCCCTAAACAAAGAAAAACCACAGCATCAATGGGACCTGATGGTATCCCGGGGTGCATGTTACGTGAACTCCAAGAGGAGCTAAACCCACACATAAAAATGCTATTTAACCTTAGCCTTACTTCGGGATATGTACCTGTACACTGGCGTACAGCAACAGTGGTCCCACTCCACAAGGGGGGGTGCCTCTACAGACCCCAGAAACTACCGCCCCATAAGCTTAACTAGCCTGGTATGCAAAGCTATGGAAAGAATCATTATGGAACTTATAAACAGAGACATAGGGGACCTACAGACACTTGACCCCACCCAGTTTGGCTTTGTGAAGGGCAGATCCTGCCTTTTAAACCTGGTTGACTTTTTCGAAACAGTCACTAGAGCCATTGATGAGGGCAAAGCAGTCCATACAGCATACCTGGACCTGGCTAAGGCATTCGACACAATGCCCCACTCAGGCATCATAGATAAGCTAAACAGCTTAAAAGTAAACCCTTATATCACTAGATGGGTTGCAAACTGGCTAAAGGACAGAACCCATAAAGTTAAAATCGCTGGAGCAATGTCAGACTCAAAGCCAGTCACAAGTGGTGTCCCACAGGGATCTGTCCTGGGACCCCTCTTGTTCGGCATTTATTTCTCAGATGTTAAAGCAAACATGGGAGGGCTGTGGCTGACAAAGTTCGCAGATGACTGCAAACTAGGCGCCATAGTTGATACACCAGCAGACACACATCCTACAAAAAGGCCTCACTGAAATGGACAACTGGTGCCGTAGTCACGGCCTTAAACTAAATGCCAAAAAATGTATAGTCATCCCTTTTGGAAAAAACAAAGTACCCACAAATTTTCACATAGACAGAAACCCACTGAGTACGGAAAAAGTAATCAGAGACCTAGGGACCCAAGTAGACAGCGACCTCTCATTTGACACCCACATTGCCAAAGTGGTTAGAAAAACATTCTACCTTGCACACCTCATCATGAAGGGATTCACATCCAGATCCAAGGATGTCATTGTACCCCTATATTCCTCCCTCATCAGACCCATGATTGAGTACAATGCCCCATTTGGTATGTACCTCACCCGGCACTTGCAACAGCTGGAGAGACCACAAAAGTACCTCACCAAAAGGATCAAGGGTCTTCAACATATGTCTTATTCCGCCAGACTAAAGAAACTTCAGCTCTATTCAGTAGCATACCGCCTGCTCAGAGGTGATCTCTGCCTGACGTACAAGGCCATGTCCAATCAGGATTTGATGGACATGCTCCACCTCAAAAAATCCAAATCCATGAGCACCACGAGAGCTAAAGACTTAAACCTCGGCACAAGTATGAATAGGACATGCTGGAGGGATAGATTCATAACCCAGAGGCTTCCCATGCTTTGGAACAGGATCCCAGTTCATATTAGGCAGAGCCCCTCACTGACTCTCTTCAAGAGAAATCTTGATGAGTGGATGGGAGATCGAAAGTTAGGGGTCACATCTGTGTCACTGCTAGACAGAGGCACAGTAAACTAATTCTATTATATAAGGGGACCTTCACTGTGTCACTACTAGACAGAGGCACAGTATTCTAGATTTATTCTGTACATTTTTGTACCATTTCATGGGGTGGCAAAAGCCACATCACTATGGCTAGGCTTACAAATGCCCCAGGGCAGATAGCCTAGTACTATACTATGAAACTATGAAACTATGAAACTATGGAAATGCCTGAACCCCTTGCCCTTGAGGTTCCCTCTGCTATGTTTGAGATCAACCTCGTGGAAGAATTGGATATGGCTTGAAGGGTAGTCAGCTGGGAAGTTACAGAGTCCTGAACTTGCTCAGAAACAGTACCCGAGAGGGTATTTGATAACTCTTTTAATCAAATCCCTCTGTAATCTTGTAAAATTGAGAGACCTCAGTGCAAAGGTGGATGTGGCGTATACATGCTTCCCAAATCTGTCCATTGTGAGGGAGTCAGAGGAGGAAATTACAAAGGGAGTGTAGTACTGGAACAGACCACCTGACCCAGACAGGTAGGAACCAAAGTGACACCCATCTGTCCTTGCACTGAGAGAATTTTTATTATCACTCTTTGCACATCTTCTTCAGTAAGACTTCTGCAGAAATGAGTTGACAGGATTGAAGGAGATTTTGGTCTTTCCAAAAAAGGGGAGGGTACCCAAGAGGGTACCGGATCCAGAGAGGGCAAATACCTCATCCTAGGGAAAGAGACAGATTTTGCAGGATTGGCTAAATTCGAATCAGAGGATAATTACATCTGATCTGAAGAAGTTGAATCAGTTATTTTTTGTTTCTTTGGATCCAAGGGGGTTGGATCCTTAATTTTAGTTTTCTCGGATCTGAAGTTGAAGTTGGATCCATCTTTTTCCTTGTCCTTGATGACTCTGAAGCTGATGAAGAAGCCTTCAGAGATGCTGCTGAGAGTTTTTCTTTTGTTTTGGGGAACTTGTCTCCAGAAATGACCTCTCCAAAGGAAGAGGGAAGTAATCCCTTTAGTTGGTGTGTTTGCCTTGCAAAGCACAAGTGCAGGGGTTTTGCATCTCACAAGGGATAGTGGCTAGGAGGCTTAGTGAGAAGCACCTTGCAAGGTTGCTTAGCAGTTACCTACCCAACAAATATGTAACATCACAGGTCTCATGGGCTATCATAACACCCCACACCTTATTTTCATTTTTTTTTATTCAACTAAAGGGGTGGCGAAAGCCACATAACTATGGGCTAGGCTTATAAATGCCCTTGGGCAGATAGCCTAGTATGAACCTATGAACCTATGAACCTATCAGTATATTTTTACTTTCTACAAAGGCCCTGGGGTTAAAAGCGTGGCAAATAGAACAGTCTTCTTGCAGATGCAGAAGCCATAATCAATAAATGCATAAACTATGCACATCTGAAAGAGGAATTTTGTGTCCACATTTAGAACACTTCTTAAATCCAGCAGCCCCTTTCTCAGACATGATGACAACTTTAAAGACAACCACCAATAATGACAGGCCCAAAAAAACAAAACAGTAATGACAGCTAATGTAAGCCTACAATATAAGAAAAAGTATGAAAGTTTTTTTTTGAGAAAAAAAGGGGGAAAAAAAGAGATACCAACAATGGTATGAACGGACTACAACAATGTAGAAAAAAGAGCATTACTAATGATAGTAACCAAGATTACCAGACAGGTAAGAAAGTGGATAGAGAAAAAACAGTATTAAGTATAGAATGAACAACTACCAGAAGGTAAGATAAAGGGCAAGGGAGTAAAACACCAACAGGATAATAGACTAATTTAGAAGACAAATAAAGTTTTAAGCACTTATTGTAATCCAAGCTCGAGAGAACCAAGAACCACATCTTTCACTGGAAGCAGCTAACAAGATCTGAGGTAATTGGGGTTGGTGCATTGTGGGTAAGGGAGAAGCTCGAGTTATAGGTTGCCACGAGCTTTAGCAACACCGAGTCAGATTAGAGGGATAGGATCCAAACCCATCAGCTGAGGATAAAATGAAATTTGACAACATCAGATCTATATGTTATACTGTGTTTGGCAACTGGAGTAGCTTGATTAAGCAAGACCAACATTAATTGTTTGGAATCTGATCCCTGTAAATCCACCATTACCTTGTTTAAGGAGTTGAGTATGGATAACAGATACATGGACATCTGGATCTGGTAATTAATAGCCATGAATGCCAGAGTAGAGGAGGTATAAACCTTTTCCCCACCTAGCCATGGCCCACTGGGGCATTGGCATTAGGAAGAAGCTTTAAAGGTTTATCAAAAGAAAGAGTTACTGTAGAAGAGTCTACCACAGGATTCTTATACAAGAAATTAAGTTCATCAGGAACTTTGTTAAGTTTGTCTGGCCTTTTGGGGGCAGGAGGTTGTGAATCAGGCGTAGCAAATCAAGACTGGAAATCGTCCAAGAAGGCCTCTAGAATGGGGGGAACAGGTGAAGGGGCAGGAGTGCCCATTTCCAAGAGGTTGTAATACATTTTATGGACTTTGGTAATCTGTCTAGACTCCCACTCAGAATGTTTCATCATGTTAATAATAGTCTCTCAAGTGAAGCTTCTTCAACAGAAGAGTCAGAGACTGGGTCTTCATCAGGAGAAGGAATTTGGCTAGGGAAGTGGATGTGAGAGGAGCAGGTTTTGCAAAAAGTTTGCCCTTTCCTTCTCTCTAGATGGAAAGGTGAAGAGACATGCTTATTTTTTTGTCTTTTCTTCTTTGGTGTGATGTCCATTTGAACCCAGCAGTGTGTTCAGATCCCTGACATAGCTTGATTAACTTACCAAGGATCTGTTCCCTGACTAGAATCTTCAGGATGTCTTCAGGAACCTCTAAAATGATTATCTGATCTACTGTTCCCCATTCTCCATAGGAGTAGTTTCCTCAGTTGCATTTCCCTCCAACACCATACTGGCTTCTGCCAGGGTTGCTGTAGTGGACATCAGAGTTGGAATCACACATATTGCAGGTTCTGGAAGCTCAGTGGGTGTGTCAGAATCAGAATAGATAGACTGAGTATCTCACCTAGTCTTCTGAGCTTTTTCACAAGGTATGGAGGTATGTCTGTAGAAGTGGAATCTGCCATTTTGATGTGGGGCAAATGCTTTAGATGTAGGGTCTCCAAGAAAGTGTTGAGCTAAGACAGATGAGATTGTAAAATGTTTGGCACAAAGTATTAGCAAATGGAACAGACCTTGTAGTGATGTTTTGTGCCTAGACAGAAGAGTCACTAGTTATGAAGATCTCTGTATGGGATTTGCCTGCTCCACTCACACTTAGCCCTACTATCTGACATCTAATACAGCTATAGCAAAATAATTTAGGTATGTAAAGGAAGGTTCCCCAATGGGGCACTTATCTGCTTTTTTAAGAAGTTACTGTAGCAATGACCAAATGACAAAACTTAATGAATAAGTGACTTGTATTCGGGCTGGTAGTTACAAAGTCTGAGGATCTATGCTCATACGATTGCCTATATATTCCTATGCTTGCAAGCTGAGGTCACACATCAGATATACAACCCAGGGAAGGTTAAGCTTTGGTACCAAGGCAGGACATCAGTGGTGGTAGAGGACTTTTACTATAAAGGTTTGTTCAATTGGGTCCTTAATCTAAACTGGAATGGAAAAATTGAATATAACTTCAATATGTAACCAAATAATCCACTCCTGATATTGCACAGTAGAAAAATGTATTCTCTAAAGATTAAGAGCTTTTGCCCCAATATGCAGGCTTCATCAGAATCTGTCTGAAATTAAACCACCTACATTTACAAAGACATGCACATCTGACATCAAACTTTTTTCAAAAAAGGATTTAATTTTGTGCTGGCCAAGAAAACTAATTTGATGGATGCACTGGTTGAGCTTAAAACTGTTTTGTAGGAAATTGACCTTTGCTTTGATAGTCAACCAAAATTTGAATTCTGATTATTACTCCCTCAAAAAGAAAAGTACTTCTAACCCCCAGTACATCCTGTAATTGCAGCCTTCGAGCAAAAGTTTGAAGATAGCCTTAGAAAGATTTGTGCTAGTCCCTTACACTATTGATCTAATTTGACTAAGGAAGAAAAACATACGGAAATTAATGAAGCCTATGCTAGGATTGACTGTGTATTGATAGACTTCATTCATAAAGATATTACTAAAGAAAAGTTTTTTTGGATGTTACAAATGCCGTGATGCCAGCCATTTTTGGGATACCTGAGTTTCATAAATACAGAGGTAATCCTTCACTTTGTCCCATAGTTGCTACAGCTGCATTCAAAACAGAACCACTGGTGATCTATGTGGATCAAATATTAAAAAAACATTTTGGGGATAAAATTGATTATTTAAATGTCTTAATATACAAATAAGAGATTTCTGGAAGTTTGAAATCTACTATTTACAGGAAAACAAAATTTTCTAATACATATTTACATTACACTAGCTGTCATCTGAACCATTAAGTATAGCTATGAGACAAACAGTTTGGGTACCTAGACAGGTGAGTGATGACATTGGTATCCTATGCTGAGCACCAATATCTTGCAAAATTGTTTACACACACTTGTCCAATATCTTACAAAATTGTTTACAGACACAGGTCCAGTATCTTACAAAACTATTTACAAACACAGGTCCAATATCTTACAAAATTGTTTACAGAACAGGTCCAATATCTTACAAAATTGTTTACAAACACAGGTCCAATATTTTACAAAATTGTTTATAGACAGAAGTTACCCTGAATAATTACAAAGTAAAGTAAAAAATGAGGTTTGTTCACTGACAGTGATAAGATTTAGATCTATTTTAGATAATTCAAGTTTTATGATACCCTCTAAAATTAATAACTTTTGGAACAACTGGTGACATTTTTAAAGCTTTGATATTACCCTAATCTTCTGATGTTTAGCGGATTAGATCATATATAAATCAAATGTAGAATTTAACATTATGAATTTAAATTGAAATTGGGGAGTGAACAAATAATTATATTTAGTAAAGGGAAGAGGGATGACTATCATTCTACAGCAGCACAGTGGTGCAGTGGGTAGTGTTTTCACCTCACAGCAGGAGGTTCCCCTGTTCGACTCTGTGTGGCATCTGCATGTCATCCCTGAATTCATGTGGGTTTCCTCTGGTTGCTCCAGATTGCTCCCACATTCTAAAGACATGCAGCAGGTGAACTGGACACTCTAAATTGACCAAAGGTGCAAGTGTGTGGTGTGGAAGAACTACTGTGGTAGGGCTAGTCAGCTGGCAGTGTAAACCTTGGCTCTTGATGATTGTCACTGTTGAAGTGATGCCCTGATCTCATGTGCAAAAATGGGAACAAGAGGTTGCAGATGGACGGATGGATGGATGAATATCGTTAAGTCTTTAGCAAATAATAAATGAGTAGGACCAAGTCTAAGTCATCTGAATGTGGCAAGTACAGCTGTATTAGACTTATAGTGGAGAGCACACATACAACTGTTTCATCCTACAACACATGCATTACATGCCAGGGACACTGTAACTGTGAAACTAGAGTGGCTATTTACCTTGCCACATCTTTACTGAAATGCTTTTTTATGTGGGGAAGACAGAACACAAACTTAAAGAACATATGTAGGAACATATTTACAATATAAAAAAACAAAAATTCTAGAAATGCATTATATAAGACCAGCTTGGGGCTGAGCGAATTTTAAGAAATGTGCGTTTTTTATAGTTGATAAAATGTTCAGAAATTATAGGGGCAGTGACTGGAAAACAGAAGGAAAGGAATTGTACTGGCAAATGAGGCTGAATGCTACTGAGTCCTGACATTAATGACTATATATCCATTGCAAGTATACTGACATTGCAGTCAGCAAAACTGTAATATATATTTTTATGTTTCCTTATTTAACAATATATATGAACTTTTTAAATGTTTTTAGTTTTGATATTTATGTTTATGTTGCTCTTAAATGTATTTATTACAGGTATGCTGTTAAAAGTATTTGTGGAGGATTGCATTTTTAAAATGTTGATAGGAGTTGTGATGTCAGATGTGCATGCCTTTTTAAACGTTAGTGGTTTTATTTTACATAGATCCTGATGAAACTTGAATATTGGGACAAAGGCCCTTCATCTTCAGTGAATAAAGTTTTCTAATGCATAAAACCTGGACTGGATTTTTAGGTTATTAATTAGAGCATTATCATATCATAGACAATAAATGAAACTGCAGTTACATTAAAGAAATAAGAATGGCAATTTGATAAATGTTTTAGGCCTACAAAATGAATGTTTGAAATCGACCTTGAATGTGCGGTTTCTGTATCCTGGAGTAAATATTCACATCAGTAAATTATTTTTAAATGTAGAAAATACCACAACAATAAAAATATTTAATTTTTTTGTAAGCATGATTAAGCCATGTTATAAAACTCACTGCTAAGAGAGAGATGAGAGTATCTGATTCTGACTGATTGCAACATCAGACTGGATGAACATTTTGAATTACATAAATGCTGGCCAGCAGTTACACTGTTAAGTTCCCATATGGTCTTTGATGACCTACAGCTTGTTAGCATAACCTTGAACCTTGACATATGCCAAAGGCAGTGGAAAGAAACTGAAGTACACTAATAGCCTGCACAAAGACAGAAGATATAGAAGGCAGTTTATGGTGTTTGGTAACTGTTTAACTGTTCCGTGTTCTGCACTGTCTTTATTTTTGCTCGAATTAATTATTTACATATTTGCTGACCACATTTTGTTTTCTGAGCTGTGTTGGAACTTTTTTTCTCCCAGCCTCCCACCCTATTGCTGTTGTGCTATTTTGTAGTTACCTGCCCCTACTCTAAATTTGATCTGGGACACTCCTCCCATTCCCATCTCTTTAGCTCATTCTGCCTAATACAGAGATCATTTGGGAAGGCCAAACTCCTTAGTCCCTTAACCTAAAATTATCTTTTGTTCCCGCTCACTCCCTTTCCACTTTATATAAAAAGACACTTTATTCAGCTGCTTATATTTTTCTAATTTGTGTTTCTTCCTACTACTATATTACTTCATCTTGCTTTGTTTTTTCCTTCTACTTGCTGCATGTTCTCTAAAGTGTTCAACTGCATATTTTCTGTTGTATTTATTACTACTTGTTTATAAGCTGCCTAAATTAAGTGTTAATCTTAAGTGTTATTCTAAGCTCTTAGTTTTGGTTTAAGCACTTGGGCTTTAGGCCCACCTCTTAGCTCTCCCTGGCCTTTCTCCCTCAGATTCTAACAAATATGGATGGACAATTTCCTACAGTTTCTCCTGTCAGTCTGGTTGATATGGGCATCCCGAGACAGTGCCTCATACACGTGGACAACCATCTACTTCTACCACCTGGAAACACAATTTGTGAGAAATCCAATTACATTAGGAACCTAGAGTCCAAGCTCTCTCCCCCTCAAGCCAGTATATCTGGCAGCGAAAAGGCTGTCAACACAATCACTACACCTCAAACACCACCCACACCTACACAACACACACCAACATTTGCGGAGGTCCTGCACATAAACATACACAAACAAAGGAGATCTCTGAGGCAAAAACACACAAGATCTCCACAGTCCTCCACACCACATACCACAC
Organism: Protopterus annectens; assembly: GCF_019279795.1. Lineage (NCBI taxonomy): Eukaryota > Metazoa > Chordata > Ceratodontiformes > Protopteridae > Protopterus > Protopterus annectens. The sequence goes on from NC_056750.1 coordinate 635,360,128, forward strand.
ATAATCCACACACCTGTGTCTCACAGCCACTAAGGCTTCACAACAAACCCAACATATTAGTTTTATGAGACTCCATTGTGAGACACACAGATGTGCCTCTCACCAGGCTGGATAAGGAGAGTCACGGTTAGTTGCCTGTCAGGTGCCAGAATCCACCATATCACATATGCACTCAAGTCTCAGGTACTGTTATGACTCTGTCATAGCCCATGTTGGTGTGAATGACTTGAGACATACCTCTCTGGACTATATAGAGAGAGACATGACTGAGCTCACTGATTATGTGTCCCAGGCAGGTATGTCCCTAGCCTTAAGCAGCATTCTGCTGTCACCCAGAATTACGCCTCAATACAAACAGAAAATGATTGACTTTAACAATTGGCTTAGTTTCTGGTGTCATTCCATAATTGGCTTAGTTTCTGGTGTCATTCCATAGGGATGCAGTACCTGACAGCCTGGGAAGATATGATCAACAGACCATGATGCTTTGCCAGAGATGGCCTGCATCTGTCTCACCTGGGATTCAGGCTTTTGGCAAAGGCTCTTGCCTCCTCTATAGTGCCTTTTTTAGGAAAAGTGATGAAGTTAAAACTACCAGCATAAAAATTTCAATAAAACACAAATTAAAGGTCATGCTGCTAAACGCTAGGAGTCTAAACATGAAACTGCACTCATTGCAAGCATTCCTAACCCTGAAAAATGTTGACATCTGTGCAGTCACAAAAACCTGGTTCAAAGCTGTGGAGAGCACCCCAGCCTTACCTGGTTACTCATCCTATCATACATTCAGACCCCAAACTGTGGGCAGTAAAGCAAAAGGAAGTGGAGTTTCAATATTCATTAAAGATATACACACCTTCAGGCTGGTCAAACAGTATGACACACAGGAGACACTGCAGGTGCAGGTAACCATTGATAAGACCCCTATTCAAATCATAGCTAGCCACTGGCTCCCAAATCTGACTCAAGATGCCCTATCTGCCTATTTGGACCTGTTCGAATCTATCAAGATTCAACCCGTTACCCTGATCCTGGGTGACTTTAACTTCCCAAAAAAGATTGGAAAAACTACTCATGCCAGAACACAAATGCCCAGAGATGTCTTGATTTTGTCAGTGCAAATGCCTTGGAACAGCTAGTTGATATCCCCACAAGAGGTGATAATATCTTGGACTTGGTATTAATCAACATGAGTAACCACTGCAGCATCACTATAGTACCATCCTCCCTGGTAAGATCCAATCATAAAGTGGTCACTTTTGAAGTCACCATCTCCCCCAACCCCCTCTAGCTAGGATCAGACATGAAAACTTCTCCAAAGCTGATTACAGCCTCCTGAGAGATGGTATAAACAGCTTCACCACCCCCTCCCCCTTTGTAGGAACATAGCACACCAAAGCACTATACATGCATTTATATAGATGTATGGAATCAGGAATATCCAACAGGACTAAATTGTCCTCTGCAAGGAAGAATAAACCTGTCTGGTGGACATCTGCAATAAATAAACTCTATAACAAAAGGAAAAAATTGCTGTCCAAGACCAAGAAGGAGCAGGTGCCCAATTGGAAGCAATGTCTCCTTAGCCTGAACAAGCAAATAAGAGCACTACTGAAAGGCTCCAATGCAAACTTCAAGTCCAAATTGGCGACATCTCCTAGAGACAATCATAAGGCCTTCTTCACATATGTCTACAACTTCAAAGGAAGCACCCAGATCTGTTCAGAACTGGGGATCAAGGACACCACATATACAAATGCCGTACATATAGCAAACTTGCTGGCTGACAGATTCTGCAAAAAATAGAAACACAAACAAAGCAAGAACATTGGATAAAGGACAGGCTCTAATGAAAAACCAATAGTATAGTGCAAAAAATATATAAAGCCTGATCTACCACATCTAGGTTTAAACTTCTTTATTAAAATAATTACCATAAGCGCTTTCACGATCTCTATGACTGCTTCCTCAGACAACAATTGAATGACAACTTCATTTATAAATACTTAGTAATCAACCATTAAGAGGAGACAGCTGATTTCAATCATGATTAAACATGACTATTTAAACTTGATTTTTGTAAATGTTAGTATCTGATGAAATTCAAAGAAGTATTTGGACGAAAAGCGCTTCATTTAACTTTGTGGATTCAGTCTTCAGTGAAGTTGCCAGTTGTTTTTGTTTTAATTTCTCAGTTTTTTGTATCTTGGATTTTGGAGTTTTTAAGTATCTCATTCAGGGACAGGGAGGTCATAACATCCCTGTATTCTTTCCTTATAAGGCTCATTATTGTGTACAATGCCCCTTTCTGCATGTACCTCGCAAAGCACATGCAGCAACTGGAGAGACCACAGAGGTTCCTCACCAGGAGAATCCGGAGCCTTAAACATCTACCATACACAGATAGGCTAAAAGCCCTATTCCTCTACTCAGTCTCATACAGACTCCTCAGAGGTGACCTCTGCCTGGCATACAAGGTGATCATGGACCCCACCTTGATGGGACTGCTGCATATCTGCAAGTCAAGCTCCACTCAAGTAACCCACATGCGTGGCCTCAACCTGGTCTGTGACATCAACAAGACTTGTTGGCTGGACAGATTTCCGTCCCAGAGACTCCCCATCTATGGAACAGACTTCCTCTCCACATCAAACAGAGTACCTCTTAACCCCTTTTTAAGCACAACCTGGATAACTGGATGGGAAACAGAAAATGTACCCCTGGGATTCTACACATGTCCCTGTTAGACAGAGGCATCAGGTGCTGATTTGTCTAAACATGGGCCAAACTCTTGGCTAGGTTTATAAGGACCACAGGGCCAATAGCCTAGTAATCTCTTATGATCATGGAGTAAGGAGCTGATGAGATGACACACTTTGGTCAGTGGAACCTAGGAACCCATTCTATAAAATAATATGGATCTTGCATCAAAATACCCACCACTTTCACCAACAGTTTTGGAACAAAAATAACTGTAGTAGTGTTTATCCCGTGGTACAGAGAAATGTAACGAGGCCTATAACCAAGACAATCTGTATTTTATTAACAGCAATGATACTGAAGGGACATAGGCCAAGAAAGGATACTAGTGAGTGGAATGCCTGCTTGCCCATCCTGGCCGATGGGGGGGGGGGACTTTTTACACATACATCATCCTTAGCAATATGCCTAGCACATCCATGATTCATAGCAATGGACTGTTTATTAGAGGGCTGGCATGTATGGGTCCCTCTGGGAATCAGTTATGCTAGAGATTGCAGGCTGCCATGAGAAGGATTAAAAGGCATGGTCCTGATCTTGAGCATGTTAATGATGGCTCCTATATCAAAAGAGTGGCTGAGGCTATGGGAGTTCATTAGATAAGAATAAAATACTGCTTTCCTTGCTCTCTGATAAAAAAGGTCATTCTACTTGAATCTGCCTTTTCCACCTAGATAACAGAAGTCATTACATTGGACAGTTCCTCCTTCAGTTCTGTGACCCTACATTTCAAGAACATCCATGCTGAGAGAAGACAGTAAGCCTTTCAAGGTTACATCCTTTTGAGGGAGCCAAAGTTTCAGGAGTAGGTTTTATCATTTTGAATTTCAGGGTAATGGTGTTCCAGCAGTGAATGATGATAGTGTACCTTATAAAGCTTTTTGGCTGCTGTTTTTTTTTTTTTTTTTTTTTTTTTGATGGGGTTCAGTACTCATGGTGAAGTCTGACAGGCAGCATTTCAATCAAAACATCATCATGACATGCCATTGCATGTACCTGCAGAATGTATCAACAAACACTGCTTAGTAAATGCAGACAGTATGTGTGTTCAGGTCCATGACTGACTAATTTAAATGAAAATTAAAAACACCAGTGGCTGCATGGTGGGGGAAACATCCTAACTGTAGAACTTCACCTACATATGACCACATACATCCACACACACAGCCAAAAATCATGTATCATCTACCAGGACAGAGTGACCCCTGAAACCATGTGCCATGCTCCCTTTTATTATTGCATATTTAACATAATGGAACAGAAATAAAGTCAACAGTAGGCATCTTTTAGAATGTGACACAGTGACTGGGAACCGGTTTAGTTCACTAAGGAAGCTTTTAAGTCAATAAAAATAAATCTGGAGATGCAGTGGGTGGAATAACTGTTACATAAAAAAGACATAATATACAGAGCAGAGACATAACTAAAGATATTTGGCTGCATGACTAGCAAGTGGTGAAAAAGTAAGTCATTTCACAGTCCAGTGAAGGCTTGCAGCTCAGAGCACTTTACACACATATTAATATACATTTCTGTTCCCATTGTCTAGTAATTACTTATTTTATTTTTATATGGTTATATTACTACCTCCTGTGGCTTAACATCCTTCCCATAAATAATCACAAACAGGGTGAAAGGAAAAACAAATGTTGGCAGAGATGTGTACCCCCCCAAAAACTGTAAGTTTATGGCATATACTGGTGGTGGGTAAGTTTTACATTTGTGCCCCTTTTATTTATTTATAGTACTATTTTTTATATATCCTTATATTTCTACTGAGTCTGTTCCTGTTGCTGTATTTGTTTTGTTTCTGCTGTAAAAAAATATTTAAATTTTTTACTTTATTTTTAGTATCTTATTTTGATTTTTATTTTTACTATTCCAGTTTTTACTAATTTAATCCATCTTCATTCTTATGGTACGAGCCTGAGTGTTGAAATTTTGTGCAGTGATGTGCACCTTTTCCCTTTGTATTAATCTGTATGTTAAGAAAGTTGAATTTGACTTTAACGTTAAGAATTCAGACTCTCACTCTTCAAATGCAGGGAGCGCATGGCATGCAGAAGCATTTCTGGGATCTTGTAGTGTTGTATAACTTACCTGAACACATTCCCCAACACACAGCAATGCCTTCCACATGTCCACAAAACACATGGAGATAGCACTGGAAAAATGCTCTGACCATACCAATATTCATGAAAGGAAAATACTTTCCCAGGTGTAGCCAAGCATATGTCTTACTTAAAAATAATTTAATTAGTATCATAAAATGTACAATAACACTTAAATAATTTATTTGTAATTAGTATTATAAAATGTACAATAACACTTAAATAATTAATTTGGTCCTTGATCCTTTATCTGTTTAAACATTTCTGCAGTTTTTTCTACCTAAGTAGTGTGGGCAGTGTAGCATTGTCCATATTCAGGCTTGTGTTTTGGGCCTAGTTGTTTGTTAGTAAAGGCTGTGTGTCTGAGCACATGTTCTAGGCCATCATAGTGCCAAAGCCAATATAGCTTTTCAGTGAGAGTGAATTGTTTATGATCATTGGCTGATTTGGGGTTGCCTGGACTATGGCTTGGAGTAAGCACCTCATTGGTTCTTTCAAGCTTTTTTTTTAAGTTGTTTCAGGTTTCACCTTTGTTACTTAAGAAGTTAACTTGTGAGTGTTTCTGCCATTTCACACTGAGATAATCAGAGGAAGAGCTCTGAACCAATGAATCTGTGAAATATAACATTAAGTATCCTGTTTTTGCTTATTTTTTGCAAGTTATTTATAGCACTTCTATTGTCTGCATATACTTTTCTAGCTAGTTTCACTGTGTGTGAGGTATTAACTAGAAATTTTCTACAATTGTTAAGCATCTGGTTGGGTTTGTTTGTTCTGAATTTTGTTTCACTGTGTGTGAGGTATTAACTAGAAATGTTCTACAGTTGTTAAGCATCTGGTTGGGTTTGTTTTTTCTGATTTTTTGTTTCACTGTGTGTGGGGTATTAACTAGAAATTTTCTACACTTGTTAAACATCTGGTTGGGTTTGTTTGTTCTGATTTTTGTTTCACTGTGTTTGAGGTATTAACTAGAAATTTTCTACAATTGTTAAGCATCTGGTTGGGTTTGTCTGTTCTGATTTTTGTTTCACTATGTGTGAGGTATTAACTAGAAATTTTCTACAATTGTTAAGCATCTGGTTGGGTTTGTCTGTTCTGATTTTTTGTCTCACTGTGTGTGAGGTATTAACTAGAAATTTTCTACAATTATTAAGCATCTGGTTGGGTTTGTCTGTTCTGATTTTTGTTTCACTGTGTGTGAGGTATTAACTAGAAATGTTCTACAATTGTTAAGCATCTGGTTGGGTTTGTTTGTTCTGATTTTTGTTTCCCACCCTCCCTCCCTATTGGTATCCTGTTTTTATGCTTGGTGGCTTTGCAGTTGCCCACCCCTACTGTAAATTTGATCTGGGACACTCCTCCCAGTCCACTGTCATTACCTCATTCTACCTAATCCAAGGAGAACATTTGAGAAGGCCATCCCAGTTAGTTTCTGCTCCTCCATTCCCCTTTCCACAAAAACAATTTTTTTCTGAACTTGTTTCCTGCCTTTCCTGTAAGTCGTCTTGTCCAGATACAGATTTGCTTTATACAGGACGGTTTGTAAGCTTTTGAGCCCCCAAGCCTTTCTGTGTTGGAGGGAAGCCTTCTAGATTAATTTTCTTTCTTAGAACTAGCCAGTCTTCTAGTTTCAGCAGTCAAATCTGTTTCTTTGAGCTCAGCACTTGTTCAAAACTCATTGTAAGCACTAAATAAGCTACAAATTACTATAGCACTCAAATTTCCTCACTTGTCTAGAGGAAAACAGTTTTTAGTACTTAATAAATAAGCACCTATCCAGGCATGTCTAAGGGTCAGCTCCCAGTGTTTTCTCCTGTCTACCTGATGAATCTGGGCATCTTGGGGCAATGCAGCAATCACCTTATGTACACAGACAACCCTCTCTTCCTACCACCCAACACTACAACCTGTGAGAGATGCACTTATATAGCCAAACTGGAAGCAAAGCTCTCTTCACCCAAGACTGGACTAGACAGCAAAGAGAAGGTAAACACTTGCACCACACCACACTCAACACATAGCCCCTCAAAACCTACACCACCAAAACACACACATAGAAACACACAACACACACCTACATTCATGGAGGCTCTCATTAAAAATCTACCCAAGCAACAGGGAACTCCAAAACAGAAACACAAGCAATCTCCACCACCCCCAACACAACCCAAATGACACATAGCCCACAAACTCAGTGTGCCACTCAACCACAGCCCATAAGGCATAACAACGTACCCAACACTCTAGTCATAGGTGACGCTATAGTCAGGCACACTGATGTTCCACTCACCAGGCTAAACAAGTAGAACATTACTGTCAGCTGCCTGTCAGGTGCCAGGACCCACCACATAATGCACACACTCAGGTCACTCCACAACAAGTACAAATATGACTCTGTCATTGTCCATGCTGGTGTGAATGACCTGAGATGTACCTCCCTGGACTACATAAAAAGAGACATGGAGGAGCTCTCCGATCTTGTAGCCCAGGCAGGTATGACCCTAGCCCTGAGTAGCATCCTGCCATCACCCAGAATTATACCACAGTACAAGGACAAAATGATTGACTTCAACAATTGGATAAGCTTCTGGTGTCATTCTAAGGGGATCCAGTATCTGTCTGCCTGGGATGACATGATCAACAAACCCCAATGCTTTGCTAGAGACAGCCTGCACCTGTCACCCTTGGAATTCCGGATACTGGCTAATGCTCTTGCCACCCCTATGTGCCTTTTTTAGGCAAGGTTCAAATGACAAATTCACCACCATAACAGGTACAAGCAAGCAAAATCTGAGGTTAATGCTACTTAATGCTAGAAGTCTAAACCTCAAAATGCACTCACTCAAGGCACTCCTTAAAATGGAGAACATCGACATCTGTGCAGTGACAGAGACCTGGTTCAAGGCTCCAGAGAGCACCCCTGCATTACCAAGCTATAATTCATGCCACACCTTTCAGCCACCTAACCTGGACTGAAACACTAAAGGTGGAGGTGTGTCCATATTCATTAAGGATATCCACACCTCCAGGCTAGTTGCTTAGCATAATGCATCAGAGATTATCCAAGTGCAACTAACTCTGGGCAAGACTTCAATCCAAATTTTAGCTTGCTACAGATCCCCACCATGCCCCAGGATTCTCACTCCTCATTTCTTGATACACTGGAAAATATTAGGGTACAACCTAACACCTTAATAATGGGTGATTTCAACTACCCCACCATTAACTGGGGAAAACTACTCATGTACCAACTTTTGTGCTCAACGTTTTCTGGAATTCATAAATTCCAACATCTTGGATCAACTTATCCACACCCCCACCAGGGGCAGCAATATCCTAGACCTGGTCATTACCAGCATGGGCAACCGGTGTTCCACATCAGAGGTCAATTCCTCGTTAGTCAGATCCGACCACAAGCTAATCACCCTAGACATCCACATCCCACCCCACCCCCCATTAGGGAAACCACCGTAAAAACTTTCGCCAACGCCAACTTTGCATTTATTAAGACAGAAGTGGCAAACCTCATGACACCCATGCTGACAGACAATAGAGATACAACTGCTGAATCCTATACAAATGCACTTTATAAGCACTTACACAAGTGCATGGATCATGCAATCCCTAACAGAACCAAGATGCTATCCTCCAAAAAAAGGAAGCCAATCTGGTGGTCCCCTGCCATAAACAAACTCTACAACAGAAGAAACAAACTGTTGCAAAAGAGAGTAAAATACCATGATTGGAGGAACTCTGTGGTCTGCCTCAGTAAGAAGCTGAGATCCATCATAAAATCCTCCAAAGCTAGTTACGAAAACAAAATTGCCACTGACTCTAAAGACAACCACAAAGCATTCTATGTGTCAAGAATCTCAATGGCAATACTCAGATCTGCTCTGAGTTACAGCACAATGGCACTAAATATAAAGAACCAACTCATATTGCCAACATCCCGGCAGATAGGTTCAGTCCTAACTTTACCCCTCTCTCACCCCCTAAAGGGCCCATCTCTATACCAGAAGAGAGTGTGAGTGTGTGTGTGTGTGTGTAGTTAGGTAGGGGTTTGAATAATGCACTTGCCAACTGTGTGTGTGTGTGTGTATATGTGTGTGTGTCTCTCCCTAGGGAAGAGCAACCTTTTTGGAGACTACTCACACCCCTTAAAAGTGGTATCCTCATCTTTGACAAGTCTGATGATGTCACCACCCTATAAATATACCTGTGGAAAATCCTAGTAATATGTATAGCATGTCATGTAAATGCATACTGCTGTGGTATCATAGCCTAGTTAGGTAGGGGTTTGAATCCTGCAACTGCCAACTGTGTGAGTGTGTGTGTCTCCCTGGGGAAGAGCAACCTTTTTGGAGACTACTCACACCCCTTAAAAGTGGTATACTCATCTTTATCAAGTCTGATGATGTCACCAACCTACAAATATACCTGTGGAAAGGTGAAATTCCAGTAATGTGTATCGCACGTCGTGTAAATGCATACTGCTGTAGTATCATAATGTAGTTAGGTAGGGGTTTGAATCCTGCATTTGCCAACTGTGTGTGTCTCCCTGGGGAGGAGCAACCTTTTTGGAGACTACTCACACCCCTTAAAAGTGGTATACTCATCTTTGTCAAGTCTGATGATGTCACCAACCTACAAATATACCTGTGGAAAGGTGAAATTCCAATAATGTGTATAGTGCATCGTGTAAATGCATACTGCTGTAGTATCATAATGTAGTCAGGCAGGAGTTTGAATCCTGAACTTGCCAAGTGAGTGTGTGTGTCTCCCTGTGGAGGAGCAACCTTTTTGGAGACTACTTACACACCTTAAAAGTGGTATACTCATCTTTGTCAAGTCTGATGATGTCACCAACCTACAAATATACCTGTGGAAAAGTGAAATCCCAGTAATGTGTATAGCTCGTTGTGTAAATGCATACTGCTGTAGTATCATAATGTAATTAGGTCGGGGTTTGAATCCTGCACTTACCAACTGTGTGTGAGGGTGTGTGTCTCCCTGGGGAGGAGCAACCTTTTTGGAGACTACTCACACACCTTAAAAGTGGTATACTCATCTTTGTCAAGTCTGATGATGTCACCAACCTACAAATATACCTGTGGAATGGTGAAACCCCAATAACGTGTATAGTGCATTGTGTAAATGCGTACTGCTACAGTATCATAATGTAGTAAGAGAGGGGTTTGAATCCTGCACTTGCCAACTGTGTGTGTGTCTCCCTGGGGAGGAGCAGCCTTTTTGGAGACTACTCACACACCTTAAAAGTGGTATACTCATCTTTGTCAAGTCTGATGATGTCACCAACCTACAAATATACCTTTGGAAAAGTGAAATCCCAGTAATGTTTATAGCGCATTGTGTAAATGCATACTGCTGTAGTATCATAATGTAGTTAGGAAAGAGTTTGAATCTCGCACTTGCTGACTGTGTGTGACACCATTGGCCAATGTGGAGTGGGTTTTGATTTTTCTAGTGTATGACATATCACAATGACAACTGTATGTGCATTACACATGTAAGGTAACTGTGGGGCAAATCCATATACATACATGTGACCTCAAGTATTTCATAGGTGGGTACTCTGCTTTCTCCATGAACGCATGTGTTATCTTTGCCAGAGCATGCTGGCACTTTCCAGAACTTAGGTCACTTCTGTATGCTTGTGACAAGCTTACCACTGCAATGATCCCTGGGCTACGTCTTCCATTTCACATCCACTCATCATGGTTTCTATTGAAGAGTGTGAGTGAGGGTTTATGCTTGAGGTATATTTGAAACCTGTTCCAAGGCAAGCAAAGTCTGGCAAAGATGACTAATCATTATAGGTGTGCAACAACCTCTGTGGATCTGCATGCAAACCCTTTATTGCTTATGTGCTCCACAGAGGGATTTCCAAAACCCTTTGGTAATGTGATCATCAAAGGAGAGATGACTTAACACATGGCTCTATGTATACATTAGTACCTGTTCCACATTTTGGGGGCTACTACCTATGTGGTACTCCAGGGATACTTTGTTTTCTAAAAGCGGATGACTATGCTTTCTTAGGCTTATAGCTTTACAGCATGAGTTTGACACCAGGTATCTGTCTGTATGATACCCTTTTGGAGGATGTGTGTGTCATCTGGAGAATAAAGTATAGCCCACAGTATGCGTTGTCATCAGACGTGGGCAGACATATCCCTACTGTGTTTGCTTGTACCTAAGAAAGATATATGCCAAACAGGAGTGGTCCCAGGACTGAGTGCAGGTGAATACCACTTGTTACTGGCACAGAATAGTACATGGAGGCTGCAAATGTTACTGTGTGTCCTACATCTGTGCATCAGTTGTCAAGCCATCATCTAACAATCGTTTATGGTCAGTCTGTTGAGGTTATGTATAATACCAGTATGTGGGATGGGTATGAATTGCTGGTGAGCTATAGCTTGGCTGTGTTGACCTACCTTCCCTCACCTATAGCCTTGTTGACTGGCTTGAAGTCTACTAGGTGGAAGAGCCATGATCTGGCCTTTAGAGAACCTAAGTGGATATGGTGCAGTGTTTGCAGGATCATAATGTCTCTGTTAATGAGTTCCATAATGCTGTGCTCCATAGCCTTCCAGATAACATTGGTCTGGCTTATAGGGTGAGAGTTTCCAGGACCTGTTGTAGTTCTACCCTTAATCAATTTATGTTAACATTTGCACTGGGTGTGACGAGGGTGGACAGGTTTATAAGTATATTAGAGGGTCAGGCCAGGTTTGAAGGTTAGTAGACCATGCCAGATAGGCAAGATTAAGTTGTTTTTTACATGTGCTGAGGAGGGATGCAGAGTATATTGTGAAATAGATGCTAAGGATGAAGCCGCCAGGTAACAGGAAAAGAGGAATGCCTAAGATGAGGTTTATGGCTGTGGTGAGAGAGGACATGCAGGTGGATGGTGTGATAGCGCAAGATGCAGAGGCCAGGAAGAAATGATGTACTGTGGCGACCGGAGCATCTGAAAGGAGAAGAAGAGGACGTAGCTCAACCATTGTGGACTGTGAACACCATTACTATGTGTCATTCCACAAGTATATAAACTGTATAGAGGCTGCATCTGGACTGAGAGTTTAGGTGAGTGGTGACTTCATATGTCAGCTTGTGTATGACACAGCCAGGGACACTCTTCAGTACCATTGTCACTGTGGTGTTTACTTTGTTAAACAGATGTTTTAACTAGAGTGTCTGGGAATCATCAGGTTTTACATTCTTCAGGTCTGGAAATGTGGCCTTTGTGTAATGACAGGGTGGTGAAATCCGCATTCAAACTGTCTGACAAGGAATTGGTAATGTCAGTCAGATAAGTGTACTTTGTGACCATTTACATTAACTGTGACCCAATCTGAGATTTCCCCTGTAGATTATGAACAACACTGAAGAAAGCTTTAGTGTTGTCTTTGGAATCCTTGCCATTTTGTATTTTGAAGCTTGCCTTGTATGTTTATTGAGGGATTGTATTTTCCCAATGATACTGACCAGAGAGGTTATCCCTTCTTGGTATGTAACTCTTTTGGTACAACTTCACACCTTCTATTATATATTTAGTTTATGGCAGGGGTCCATGAGACTAATGCACTTTTACTGTATAAGTGAGAATTTCTTGTGTTTGTGATAGCATGGTCCATGCAACCCTGTAGGTGAACAGTGTGCATTAATAAAGGATTATGCAGCTGGGACAGTGTTAACCTTAGTAATTCAAACCAATAACAGATAGCAACAACAGCATCACCAACAGCACAGTGTCAACCCGTGTCATACACACACATGTGTACTTAAGTTCCAAAATGTGTGTAGTACAATGCATACTGGCCACCAACAGAAAGTATGGAGTGTTAACACTGGCCAATACAGGGCATGTCACCCTGCCCATGTGTCCAATATGCACGTACATGCAGACAGTGCACCTCCACCATGTTCACAAATGTACACCTGCAGACCTGTGCTGCACACACCTCACACTTACTCTCCACTGTATAGTACATGCTGATGCAACTACACACATTAGCCAAGTGGCACATGGGCAAACAAAACACAATTGGAATAAACACTGGTGGAAACAATACAACATTGTTAATTACAGCTTTAATGCATCATGCTTGCTCAGCTACACCTTCAAGGATATCATTACACTTTACTGCTGACAACATGCTACACATTCAACCATTGCTATACTTTATTAAAGTCACCCTGTGCATCAGCACCATGTTAGCCTGTTCCTGCATCAATGTTACAGATGACAGGAGGTGGCACAGGTTTCATCATATGCACAGAATGTGTTGTTGGTTTGCCAGAGGCCTACATTGAGTAATACAATCGACATATGTGTGAGTGTGTGTGTGTGAGGGCCATAAGTACTGTTATGGGCCCATGTTGATGTAATGTATACAGGTATGTGTTTGCCTTAGGTTTCTGGTTTATGTGTGTGTGTGCATGCACACAGTTCCACCATGTGGCTGCCATATATGGGGATTTGTGAGACAGCTACAGACTGTCACCGTCTCTGGCCATGGATATGGAACATGTGCCTGGCAAGGGTGCTACAGACAGTATCAGGTACTAATCCAGACTGGGTACTATCCGAAGAGGTTGACATATGTCCACTGGATCCAGGTCCCTACTGGGACTGGCCAGAGCCATGTGCATGTGGTCTTCGAGGACGGTCTATGGACAGCACCCCCAACATTGCTGGGGCTGGTACTGGCACTATGGGAGTGGCTGTGACTTGCTGGGCATCCATGGTGACCTCCAGCTGCTGATGTTGCTGGCATACATCCCCGTTGACGTCTCAACTATCCCGCACTGTCCTGACACATGGACATGACATTGTGGAGGACATCCAATGTCTCACCTCAACGTCTATCAATGACCTCAGTGTAATTACGTATGGCACTTGCTAGGTCACAGATACTGTCATTTACAGAGGTGTTATGAGCCCTCTGTGCCCTTAGTGCCCGTCTGCTGTACCGCTCCATTCATGTCTGTGCCTCCATGACAGCCTGGAACATGCGTGTGGTAGAAAGAGGTGTGGCACGTCTGCCAGGGGCATGATGACTAGCAGTGCTCTCATGGGAACCCCTGGGTATCTGTCTATGTGGTACCATTCCCGACATCTGGCTATGGCTGCTGTGTCCTGATACATGTGCCATAGATACCACACTGTCCTGGCCAGTGCCAACCATACACTGTCCCTCAGCTAAGGGAAATGGTGATGATGGATGTACAGGCAGTATTACTGCATGCATGGATGGGGTGGAGACTTGTGTACTGTCAATTGGTAGCCCAACAACAGACCCTGACAAACCTGCTTGTGCCTCAACACACCTATCCTCATGAACACTGTCTGTCTCAGTGACATCAGGTTCCTTGCTGTACTGAACCAGCCCCTCCTCGGCACCTGTGAGAGGAAAACAGGAATCATACATTAAGACCTGAACATGATGTCAGACCACATGCACATATGCACACATGCACACACACAAAAATACACTCCTCCCTAAAGCAGACACACACAACACCAGCAATCTCAGAACATACACAATAGCAGGTGATGGTTAGGTGCAGTATCACAAGCAAAACAGTCATATCACACATGTCAGCATGCAGGACATGTGTTGCTCAACAGCATGCAGTGCAAGTGTAGACAGTCCTTGTTACTAACAGTATACATGGCTTTGATGCATGTGTTTTGTTATTAGGTGATGGGTCTCCCCCTGGAACACAATGCATACATGGACACAACATTGCTGTGCAGGTATTCAAAACTCAATAGCATCACAAGATATATATGTGTCAGTTGTGCAAATGGTGATTGGCATGCATATTGTTTAGAGGTGCATATGTGTGCACACACACAACATTAAGGTGTATAGCAATGAAAGCTATGTGTAGTACTGTGGTTACAATAACTGGATGGGGTATAGTACCATAGGCCATCATGATGAAGCATCATGTGGTCACTCAAGGCTACAAATGTTTCCCAAACCAGCACTAATCATGCTGCACCGGAAGTGCACTACCTTGGCTACATTCATCATTTCACAAACAGTTGTTACATGAGTATGTAAGGAGGCCAATAAGGAGCATTACCTGACATGAATGTGTAGTGTGTTGCAGAGTGTTTAAATGCCCCATGATGGGCCTCTATCCCTCAGGTATATTATGTGTAATGTGTGGATGAGATTTTGGATACTGGAGTGTGTCTTTACAGAGGGTTTGGGAATCCTATACATGTAGCATGTTAAAATGCTTTGTGTATGACATAGATGTGTATGTTATGTGCATGTTGAGTATCAACTGTGCCTATCCAATGGTCACTACAGTCTAGCCACATTTGTTTGAGATGGTCTGGGTATTGCATGTGTTTGAGGCAGCTAATCACATTAGTGAGATGTTCGTGGTCTTGCACCAAACATGCACAGCATGCATTATGGGTAGGTGTGTTAACTGTGTACATGGCCTATACCTTAACTATGGCATGCACTTTTTATTTACAATAATAAATGTAGAACACACTCACCAGCATCTGTCCGCTGCCTTGATGTCACCCCAGACGGATCTACATAGAGATGAGACAGTTTATCAGTGGCCACAACTGTGGCATTGCTACTGTGTGTTTGCAATCTTACAGTACAACAACAGTTTACATTCACAGGGCTACAGATTATGTTTCAAATGATCAGTATTGCACAACAACAGGCTCCACATCTTTTAACGACACACTCCACATCTCACATATGCATGATCTATCAATACAGATAACAGTAGTCTACAGATATGCCATGTTACCTGCATGCTCCATGTGTGCTTGCTGGGTGGCTCCAACCTCCATCATGGTGTATGTCTGCTGCTGCTGTTGTTGGGCAGGTGCCACCAGACTCAGGAGCAGCTCCTCCACTCTGGTGAGGGGGTGGTAGATATTAACACCACCTCCTGTTGCAAGCTGTTGTCTCTGCACATCAGCAGCATGCTGACGGACATGTCTGAGAAGATCACTGCAGTGGTGGCGTACCTGATCATATGTCCGGTTATGCAGACCTACTTCATTTACCTTGCAGACAACATCTTGTCACACTGCAGTACGCTCCTGCTGGTCCTGGCTGTTTCATGAGAACATGAGACTATAGTGCTGAATCATACTGGTAGTAATAATGTCATCTTCAGCACTACTGTAAGTGGGGTTCCTGCGATGTGCCATGATCCCTGGAAGACATAAATATGAAAATATGTCTGAGCAAGTCATATGGCACATTTAACATTATACAGTAGAGATATCACTGAACTGCCATATATAGCAACCTATTAGCTAACCAAGAGTGAAACATGTTAACTGCCACTTATTACTGCTCACCCCACAACTGCTTGGAAGTGCCTGGCTCACTCTCAATCTAATGAACCATGTTCTGCACAGCAACAAAATAAAATCACTATATAAGACTATACAAGAGTACCTGGCACACTGTATGCAACACGATGCACCACCTAGCCACAGCAGATATACATCAAGCTGATGTGTAAAGAAATATATCATCCATCACAATGAGTGTAAGGTCCAGTAAATGTATTACTATTATACCACACAACTTGTTAATGGCAAACCCATATCCAAAATATGCGCATAATTGGGAATATAGGTTGCATACTGCTGTAGTACACTATGAATGTTGCTAGATACACAGTTACCACACATATGTCAAAGGACATGTTACAGACATACCCACACACACATCAGACATAATTACAGAACACAAAGGTATGACAACCCAGATAAGCTTTCAGTGTGTACTATACAGTACTGTGTGTCAGTACTTACACAACTTTAATCTTGAGAAATGCAATATGTGATGAATACAGGGACCACACAAAACAGTGGATGCAAGCAATGTGGACATACACCATACTTTGCTGTACAGGCCCAGAGCTTCAAGTAGTACTACAGTACACACAGGATTTGGATTCAACATCAGTACCAATCAATAATCATAGATGTAGTGCTTTAGCCTCCAATGACACACCCTAGTTAAAACCAAGGGACTTAATCACACTGTATGCAATAGCACTTTTTCTGCCTAGCAACAGAATACACAGCTTTTGCTAGGATCAAAGCAAGGCCCCATAATACCATGACATAAACAGTTTCCCAATAAGCTATCCCACAGATACATATCTTTGACGTATTCACAAACACATTGACCATCACAGTCAGTTAACAGTACAGAGAATGTATTGCAACAAGTAGATGTAGGTGTGTATGAGTGTATATATATATATATATATATATATATATATATATATATATATATATATATATATATATATATACACATCCATTGGTGTACATATACATATATATGTAGGCACATATACATTTCACCTTTCATAGTGAGAATATCAATTATACAAAGGATGTGAGGTGTACAGTAATGTAATTAAATCATGCAGTCTTGGGATAAATGCATTGAAGGCGTTCACAGCCCAGGTAGCTTTAGCAGGCCTCACTGGCTTCATCATTGCAAACTGAACAAACCACCACATGTCATATACCAGCACTGTATGCTGTCTTGTTTGTCACACACTAAAACCTACATACAAATATGCACATACTAACCTTCACCAACATATATATCTCCTCCCTTCACAAACAGTTGCAATATGTCCCCTGCTCTATGCACATATATAGATGTGAATATATATCACACATATATATATTTCTCTGTATGTGTGTGGCATACACACACAAGGTCCACACTGTTGTAATCCCTGGACCTCACAGCTGAACTGTTGGGCCTTGCTAAAACACAAACAGGTGTCACATGTGAACACACACTAACATTAGAGGGGGTATATATAGCTACAAATGCTAGATAAGCATACTAGACCGCTACAGCAGTTACCAATGCTAAGCTACACTTTAATATGACTATAATGCATGTGTTGCTCTGTCACACCCATGTTTATATAATGGCAGCGCTAATCCCCCAACAGCCATTGGCCACACTACTGTACAGAACACAGATAACAAGGATGAGATCTTTGACATTTAATGCTGAGGTACACATTTCACAGGCATGTCCCACTGTCCATAGCAGTAGTTAAGCAGGACATCTGTGCATAGATAAGTACTGCTGCCACATATGAATGGTTCACATTATGTAGACTACTCTTCAAAAACATCTACTACATGCCAGTAAATACATATGTGTCACATACCTTTCCTTTGTATGATTTGGTATTATTTATTTTTCTTTTTCCTTTTCTCTGTCTGTCTCTCTCTCTCTGTGTCTCTCTCTCTGTCAGTCTCTGCAATAGAGTGATTGAGTTTGTTGGCAGAGATTGCAGCCTGCTTTTGTAGGTATTTGCACATGAGCATGTGATGGCCTCTGCACCAATTAGTGGCCACCATTTGCTAATTGCATGCAGCCTGCTGTGTAATAATTGCAGTAATCACTGTCATAGCAACCCAGTATTATAAATTGCTAACTCAGGTAGGTGTGGCCCTTTCAGCTTTCCAAGATGGAGATCATCCTTGTTTGCTGTGGGCATCATTGGTATAGTTCTTATATCAGAAGCCAGGGGTGTAGCCAGTGATTTACATTTTGTACTCAGACCTAAATGTTACTGCTTCCAGTACACACTTGTCAGTGTAGAAATGTACTCACCCCTCAAAATGCTAACCCAAGATACATGGGAAGATGTACTTTCTTTTCAAATTTTACAATTAACTGCAATACAAAGCTAGTTATTGAGATGTATTCATTTGGCACAAGAAATGTTTGTGAACTGCTATACTGTGAATATTCATTTACTCAGTTCTAAACAGTTTGTGCTTTTTTAGTGTTGATATTAGCACAAGCTTCTCAGGAAAACTGGACACATTTCCGTACTGTGAGTATGCTTACCTACATCCTTGGTAGACCCTGCACACACAGGTATATTCTACATTTGCGTAGGGGTGCAGACGTACAGAGAGCGTACGTATTATTGTGTGAATTTTATCTTGCTGGACTTACAGGGTTGCTGTGTACATGTTAGTTTATCAAGGCAAGTAGCCTGTATGTGTAACTCCCAACTGTGGACTTATCCACATGGTAGCCAGAGATTAGTCTGTTATTCTTTGTCTGTGCACCACACAGGTCTTTTCAGCACTAGAGCAATGGCATTGTTACAGTTGGTTGCTACCAGCACATGGCTATATCCTTTTGTATGCATCTGAAGAAGTCTTGCTTCAAGACGAAAGCGCTAATCTGTGTGGTTTTATAAAAGATTTTGCCTTCACTGGTGGCCTGGATTCTTTTTATTTTTATTTTGCGTGTTTCATTCTCATTTATAGAGTACATCCTCTTGTATTTCAGTGTTGCATTCCTACGTAAGGGTATGCTACCAGAACTCCTTCCAAAGCTATTTGCACAGTGTGTAACAGTAGAAAGGTTGATATGCCTCTGTGTTTCTGCTTCTGCCAGACCTCTCAAACACTCAGGTACATATTTGAATAGACTCAGGGAAACGTAGAGAAAAAGTCAGGGACACCTTTAAAATATTAGTGCCATTAAGTTGAGACTTTGAGAGAACCAGAGCATATGGATTAATGCACCTTTTCTGAAGTAAAAGAAGTGTCTAACTCTTAATTATTGTCATTATTCATTCCGTGTAATTTACCACCTTTCTGGACAAAGTCAGTAGTTTTGGGAGGGATTCAGAGGGACAGAGCTAAATTTTGTTTCAAAATCAGGGACATCCCTGAAAATTAGGGACAGTTGGGAGGTATGGCCTCTGCCCTAAACAGATATGCCGGTGTTTGTCCTGCTATGATACTGTGCGGGGGTTGTAAAGTGATGGTGTAACATTATTTCCTGCTAGAATGGCTGCTTCTCTTATCACAGTCATGTAATGTAATCCCCCCAACAACTGTTGGTAAAGATCCACAGAACAAGTTGTGTGGTATGGCATTCCTATTTTTCCTTTACATTCACTCATTCTGATGCATTATATATTTATTTCAGCACCAACTTGTTGTATATCTACCATGGCTTAGTGGTACTTCATGCAGTGTAGTGTGTACAAGGTCTGGGGTTCGAGACTGACAAAGGTGTTTTATTTTGCTGCTGAGCAGAACAAGGGCCCTCACATACAGAGTGACTAAAGCACTTTTAAGCAGTTGTAAGCGGGTTTGTGCAGGTTTGTGCGATGCTTAGCAATGCTTAGCTAAGCGCAAACAAGTGGAAACTCGCGCAAACCCACTAACTACTGCTTAATTATGCTTACTCCCGCTAACCCCCACGCTCATTTCTTTGAAAGAAAAGAAAAATGGGGATATAGGAAAGCGGTGTAAAAGTGGCACAAAGAGGGAAAGTCAGTAGGGAAAATAGCTTGGGATGTGCAGGATGGGTGTAGGGAAGGTCCATAGCTGCCCATTTCTTTAACAGCAACAGTTGTGCATATGGAATAAATTTGGAGGTACATATGAAACCTTCAACCCGTGAGAGAGGGGTGAGGACAACAAAGTATGTTGTAATGCCAATTAAATTACATTTTATGTGTCCAGGGGACGTGTGCAAAATGGGTAGCTATGTATGGGGTGTAATTTTTTTTTAGGATTAGATTGCCCTTTTTTTTTCAGGTGAGAGTGGAATGTGGGGTAGGGGAAATAGGTATATTTGGGGAGGTAGGTTGGGGAGGTAAATAGACAAGACAAACAAGACGCATACAGGGGTGGAATATGACAAATGTCGTGGGTGAACACCATTGACGGGGAGGGATGTTTGGAAATCGCAAGCCCATGAGCCCATAGATGGCAAAGGAGTAGCAGGCTGACCCGGGAGTTGCGCCACTCATGCCCCAAGCTGGCATAGAAGTTCTGAAACAGAACGCTCGATCTCTGTACGCACCACAGCCCGGACCATTCGAAGGGTGATAGGTGGCCCTCCTCTGCCCACACTTGCATGGGGGGGCCAAGCCCCATCCCCTGCAGCACTTCCACCCAAAGGTGGCACAGGGCCAATGGAGGAGGAGGTCACAGGCTGGGCACCGGACCTGCTGGTGCCAAGTGCCATGGCCAGCTGAGGTTGGACAGGAGGGTCTGCTGGGATCGGCCTTCCCATACGAACTATGTTTTGGAGAATTTAATAAAGATATGGGTTAGTAACAGTCAACAGCATTCCCAGTTAGTTATAACAGCATACAGAAGAATTCCCATTAACCCAACACACCAGAGTTTCAACAGTTCAAAACCAAGTATAACACATGCATATATAGAACAATAGTGGACATTACAACAGCATGCAGGTTTAATTGATGGCAACAGGCCACCAATATTGTGGTATTTGAACAGGGCACATGCATAAAAATAAATGCAAATATTTATAAACCAATAGGACATATGTCCCAACAAGAGATTAGTCATACCCATTGAGGTGTGGAATTGCATTTTTTATGCACGTACAGTAGGGTGGAAAAAGATAGCTCAATTAACTTATATATCCTTCTAGTTTACACTACATTCCTATTAACTGCAGTTATATGTCCCTTACATGTATTATTACACTATCCAATGTCCTTCTACTGTGCAAATGGATTTTGCTAGATCATTATATACATGAGCTGTATCTGACATACAAACTGTCCAGGATGCAGATGTTACTGCTACATATTTTGAGAGTTGCTCACACACACTACTGCTGAGATGGTACACTGACAGCTCTACTTTCATATAATTATCTAGATATGTTCAGGTGAAATTATCAGTTATATGTGAACAGCTCCCTACATTTCTGGCAGCACACTGATATTTCTGGGGAACACAATACCACATGTGCCAGATTAACCTGTACATGCTGGGCATGAGCCAACAGTTGAGGGCTGTAAATTTGCATAAAAGCTACTGGCACTCCCTTCATCCACTTTACATGGGCCTACCAAGTGTGGGTTAACACTGCTTAATACAACAGTACTATTT
The DNA here is from genome assembly GCF_019279795.1 of Protopterus annectens. Classification (NCBI taxonomy): domain Eukaryota; kingdom Metazoa; phylum Chordata; order Ceratodontiformes; family Protopteridae; genus Protopterus; species Protopterus annectens. The sequence continues at coordinate 635,381,986 of NC_056750.1, forward strand.
CTAAAATGCAACAGTACAACAACATATCAAAGAAAATCACACAAACGCACTCCAGGAATTATACCTTTATTAAAGAATTATTACACCGTTATTTATTGGGTTAAAACACTTTTTTGAAGGCTCTCTCATTTATTTTATATAACAGTACATGCAGAATAATTACTAAAGAATTATTATACCTTTATTTATTGGGTTAAAACACTTTTTTGAAGGCTCTCTCATTTATTTTATATAACAGTATATGCAGAATAATTACTAACCTGCCTGGTGACGCAGCCTTTGCAACCTATCTTCATGGGCTTGCTGATTCATAGCCCAGACACCTGCAGCTGTGAAGTAAATGCAGTGATAGTGAGACATACCTATCCATAGTATAGACAAGCATAGCAATTCTTAACTACTTAATACAATGGCTACTTACTCAGTACTGGGGCATTTGCCATCCCATGGGCCTCCTGGATCCAGTGGTCCAGTTGATCCTCCTTACATCGCTTCAGGTCAGAGTAATGGTGTCTGACCTGCTCACCAGTCTGAAGAACACCAGTGGCACTGGTGAGATCACGAGTTAGACAGTTCCAGGCCTCTGTTTTATATTGGGTGCCCTGGTACTGGTCTCGCAGGAGTCTTTCCTCATGATTGTGGACAAGGAGCCAAACCATTACTTTGGTCTCCTCAATGCCCCAACGTTGGGCTTGAAATTGAGTACCTTCTCCAACACCGGCCATGCTGACTGCAAAAGGGAGCTACAACCAGTTATGGCAAGTATTCCCACCTGTGGAGCTTAAATATGCCTCATTTCCCACACTTATTTGTGATTGACTAGTTTTGAAAAAACTCAGCTGTAGGCACACCTGCTTAGCTGATGTTAGCAATGTTTAATATTTCTTTGACAGATATGTGTCTGTTGAAAGTGCATGGTTATAAAATGCTGTCATGGCTTAGTGGTTATGTACTGTGACTATAGTGCACAGAATCCCGAGTTTGAGCCCTGTCACTGCTTTTTATTTTACTACTGGCCAGACCTGAATGGTTAAGGTACAGTAAAGGAGGTGTGGCTGTGTTTTGCCAACTTTGCCCGACTTTGCTCAGCGTTGCTCGAAGTTGCCTGACATTGCCCAATGTTGCGCTGGTTAACACGGTGCCCAGCTGCGTGCAAACATGTTCTGGTTGCGCTAGTTGGTGCGATGCACAGCTCTGCACAAAGACATTGCACTAGTTAACGCAGTGCTCAGCTACAAGCAATTAAATATAAATATGCTCAATACTGGTAAAATATGCTTAGCAGTGCTTTACATTGCTTAAAATAAGTTACTCATGCATCAGTATGCATAACCATTTCACCTTCCTATCTATCTATCTATATATATATATATATATATATATATATATATATATATATATATATATATATATATATAAAATTCGTTCACTACTACATATAACATTTCAATGCTTTTTACAAAACTTTAAATAATAAATGTCAGGAAATATTTTTGTATACAGATTTCCAACAGAAAGTGGAACGTGTAGTGGTGGGACTCGAACAGGGAATGCCTACTCTTTGTGTGAAGGCTCTAACCACTACGCTATCGCTATTTTGCTTAATTTGCATATATTTTTCTTATTATCCTCTTCGGTGTCTAAACTGCTAACTGTAGCAAAGCAATGGGCAAACCCATGCAAATACGGGCAGTTATATCGGAAATGAAAAAAAAAAAAACATTTCTTTTTACTTTTTATATTTGTACGGGGTTTAATATATGGGGGAGTGTAGTGTTAGAATGTACACATGTGAGCGGACTCGCTCATGTAACTAGACATTTCCTGAGTTTCAAAATTGCAGGGGTGTGGATTTTTGGCCTGCTCGGCAGTCCCACACGCCCCTACACTCGTCCACACTCCGTGTAAGCTTTAGTTGAGGCAGCGCGCCCTCATTAATATGCATGGCGCACTGCCATCATAGTCTTAGATTGGCATTTCCGTGTAAGACTAATGTAGTCTTACATGGAAGATTAGTAAATCCTGGGGAAAATCTTTTCCATGGAGAGAAGTATGATTTTCTGGTATATAGTTTCCTTACCTCCAAGGACACCTGCAGGCAGGTGCAAGGGGATGCACTTGCACTCATCTGGAATTGGCTGGCCAGGAGATTAATTTTCTTTAAATAAAAAAAATGTTTTATTTCAGGGCATTCTTCTTTAATAAACGACCTTTACATCCAGTCGCACAGACGCACCAGGTGTTTGCGCCCTTTTTTCATCTTCTGTATCTGTGCAACCGATGGTTTACATCTTCATCTTCTACACCCATGCAGAATTTGAATTTCAGAAGACATTTGGACTGGGGATGAATGTACAAGTGAATGGTAGGTGTGTACATGTGTGTGTTTAAGTGGTAAGAGGTGTGTGTGTATAAGAAATAGGTAGGTAGAGGTGTGTCGATGTAAGACATAGGTAGGGGTGTGTATGCCTGTATGTAAAAAGTAGGTAGGTAAAAGTAGGTGTGCATGACTCTGTATGGGATCTATTTGAAATGATCAACAGCAGAAAAGTGACAGTCATCTCAAGTTGTTATTCCTGAGCAGCTGTGACTTGAGTTTAGGTGACCTGACTAGGGGGCTGTAATTGCTTGGGTTTGTGTGCAGTTCTGAATAAATTTCTGTAAATATAGACATAGGCAAGATGAGCCAGAGAGAGAAGCTAAAACATGCAGGATAAGATGGCACCAGAATTCATATGAAAAGGCCCAAAAGAAACGGAGACTGAATAGTCTAAAAAAAAAAAAAACGGGGATATGATAAAAGTATTCCTTTAGTTCATAGAAATCATAAAGTCCAGGCAGGTAGGTAGTAGTATATATTGGAAATAAAGTCATTCAAGAAAAGATGAAGATGGGGGAGATCTATGGTATTATCAGTAAACACATGGTCATAGAAACATAGACAGCATTAGTGAAATGACAGTGAATTCAAAAATAATTGCCTACAATAAAGTAATGCATAAACTAGTCCTAAGCCAGTCCAAATTATGTGTTAAAGGACAAAATGATTTGTTAACCAAACTGGTCACTAATTCAACAAGGAAGAAGATGGGCAGGCCTCTATGCCAAGTGATCCTTATCTATTGCAAATGTTTGTTTTTCTGTATATATTTTACTTTGCATACCAGGATCTGAAAATCATGACCCATTATCTAACAGTGACAAAATACTACAGAGGTCCCATTGCTAACGTATAGCTTTTATGCATGTTTAAGTGTTGGAAGCAGTATTTATACTTCACTTTGGTCCAGATTGTTATCAGTTTCCTGAACTCTTACTTGACCTGAAAAGCCACAGGCAGAGATGTAATTGGGTAGGAGATAATGTAACCTATTATCTCCATTCATACCTATGTAAATAAATTAAACTCATAAGAGTAGGGATTCCTGTTTTTAATATGTGTGGTTATTTACTTTCTTTACTAGACATTTTTAGAATTATTTCATAACTGATTGATCTTGTCAGTCCACCTTGACTGTTTAAATTGACTGTATAATAAAGATAAAGGATAAGCAACGTGGCTAGCATTTCTGAATTTAGCAAAGCTCTTTGCTTTGTATTATATTTAACAGTACAGGCTGGTTAAATAACATGCAAAAGAGTCAAGAAAAGCAGAATGAAGCTTCTTAATTCACCTTGTTTGGTGCAAATTATCCTGCTATAGTCAGATACAGAATAATGCTCCATAGTGATGTCACTTTCATACAGACACCATAGTAAAGAGAATTCAATGTTCCTTTGACAGAAGTATTTGTTTAAGATTATTTTTTAGCACTGAGATAGGTGGTTTCTGTTCCCACGCTTCAGTGAGTGTACAATACAAGGTTGTGGCATATGGTCAGAGTCATCTCTGGCACTTAATGTGGTCTAAATCTACACAAGGACCATCGCAACACAGATGCTGTGGTGTGTTATTGTTCACATTTCTGCTTCATCAGGATGACCTTAAAATTATACTCAAGTTAAAAGAATAACAACTTTATCTAATCCACACTTCTGAATATATTTTTACAGCTCTATAATCACCAAAAGGCTTATTCTTGTGAATCTGGAACTGATTTGCATGGATACATTTTAACTGATCAAAACCATCTTCAACTCAGTTTCGTTTATAAATTATTATTGTGAGCTCTTCTCATCAAAAAGGATTCCCTGGAATGCAGTTACTGAAAAATGTTTCTTAATATTTTCATTGTTAAGGTTTATCACTAAGTGACGTTACATAAAGATGGAGCACAACCATGTTAATATGTAAATTTCTATTTGGGTTACAACGGTAGGTGTGTGTGCGCGCATATGTGGAGGATGTAGGTAGGTGTGTGTAAGAGGGAGGCAGGGGTGTGTATAGGGGGAGGGTTCATACCTCGCAATTATCCAGATTTTTGCCTTATATTTTCACTTTCTTTTTCATAAAATTGTATTTTTCTGGCAAATCATTGAGGACTCAAGTCAAAAAATAATGGCAGACATTTGAGCTTTAGATTTCATATCTTTCAGAAAATAAATACTAATGCAAAACTTGTTGCTCTATCCACTTTCTAAGGAGGTAGACAGATGAATGTGTGTGTCATACCTCTGAACTGTACAGAATGTCCAGATTTTTGCTTTATATTTTTGGTCTGTTCCTCATAAAAATTATTTTTTTTTCTTTGACAAATCACTGGGATGAGCTAAGGATTAAAGTTACTAAATGATGACGTGCATTTGAGTTTCAGACTTCATATCCTTCAGAAAATGAATTCTAACACAAATCATGATATTCTAGCAAATTTCTAAATGTGTCCCTAGTTTTGGGCCTTTGTCCCCAACAGTATAACAGGCTTTGTCCAGATTTTTTTTGTGCTAAGAGAATGAGAGGTATGGGGGTGTGTGTGTGTATACATACATACATATATATATATATATATATATATATATATATATATATAGGAGGTAACATACCCCTCAGGTGTTTGCAGAATGCCTAGAGTTTTGCCCCATATTCCTCCTAAAACGGATTGAGGTTGCTACATAATGACAGACATTTGAGTTTATATGTCATATCCTTTACAAAAATGCATACTAACACAAATCCTGTTATTCTAGCAATTTTCTAAGTTCATGAGAGCAGTAATCTGTCCCGATTGATTTTATGCTTTGTCCAGATTTCTTGCACTAAGAGGTTGAGTTGTGTGTGTGTGTGTGACAGAGAAAAATGCCCTAGTAAGAGTTAGCAGGTGGAATTTATTTTCAAGTGCATTTTAAGGAATTATGAGCTTCAAAGGAAGAAAAGTTTACTGCTGCTCATGCTAAGTCTGCTTAAAATGTGCAACTGTTTTGTTTAGCAAATGGTAACACTATTGTGGTATAGAATTTTAAAACAGTGTTAATAGCACAGCATGCTTGCATCTTGGTGCAGAGGACTATAGGTTCTACTCCCACAGCATGTAGATTTGTATTTTAAGGGGGTGGATGTTGCAGTCCTATGTTCTCCTTTGGATGAGATGCCTAGTAACTATAAACCTGTTTTTTTTCAGCTTGCCACCCATTCCCTATTGCAATATACCAGCTTACCATATTTTAATGTAACATAGGCAATTTATTCTTCAAGGACAGCAGGCACTGAATTTGTAGATGAAACACAGAAATATAAAGTTGTTTTCTAGCAACAACCTCTTCATTAGTTTCAGATCTCTTTAATGTGGAATTATTCAGACGACTTTTACTTCTGCAGAGATTGTGCTTATTGACTGATATTGGTGGATTGTAATGACAGATGTTTGAGTGGCCTTTCATTATTGAAATGTTCTGAATTGGGCAGTTTGTCATTATTGGTTCATATTTTTTTGTTTCATTGCTTACTGGAAAAAATGTTCAAAACACACTCTAACAAGTGGTGCTGTATTATACAAGGAATATAATTCAGTTATTATATATATTATAATTAATGCAATCAGGAACATGAATCAAATAACTTTTGCACAGTCTTAAAAATGTGTGCAAAGGGCCTATGATTTGAAAACAGCCCAAAGGTAAACTTAACCCATCACTGGCCAGATGCATTTTCTTTAAATGTGGGTTTCAATGCTGTTTTAATGAATGTGAGTTTCAAAGATAGAGAAGTTTTAATGCTAAGTCTGTTTTCATTGTAAAACACTAGCCTTGTTTAGCAAACGTCTATCAGTGGTTGTGCTTTTAAATGTAAAATAAAAGTTGCAAATTAAATCCAAATATCTGTAATCATTGTAGAAGTAAAGCATAAAACAGTATGCACACTGAGATTTGAACAGTGTTTAGGGCAACTGGGGAGAACTAGTCAAGTAATGGGACACTGCTGTGTGTATGTGTGGGGGGGTTCGGGTTTGGGCTCCCCTGCTTGCCTCTTTCAGGATTGATAGAACTCCTGTAAAGTAGTTTACAGTATTTGGAGTCAGTAACAAATTCTCTAAGCTGTTAGTTTTAGTGTGCTCAGTTGAGGATGAATGACAACCCCTTCAGCTGTGTGAGTAGATCTCTCAATGAGGGTCAAGAGGAGGGAGAACCAGTGTTGCCCTGGGAAAAACAGGGTTATGAGTATCATGTATAGCCTTTCTGACCTCACTTTTATCAGCACCATGGGAACTGGAGGGGGTCAGAAAGCATAAGGAAAGAGGCCTGCCCATTTGAAAGAGAAGGCATCTGCTCTCCATGTCTCTGTCTATTGGGTTCTGGAGTACACCACCTGTGTAGTTTGTTCTGATGAGAAGCAAAAAAGTCAATACTGGGGTGTCCCACTGATGGATGAGGTCCAGGAAGATCTCCCTTTTTAGCATGCATTTGTTGGGACCCAGAAGGTACATGCTCAGACTCTTGTAAGGTGTTGTTCTGGTCTGGGATGTAGGATGCTATCAGTGTCAGCTGCAGCTGTTGTGCCAAGAGCCAAATGTTTATTGCTAGGCTGTAAAAGGGGTAGCAATACACCCCCTTGCTTGTTTATGCACCACATAACTCTGATGTTGTCTGTCCACATTTTCAATGCCCCTGAAAATAGGTTGCTTTGAAAGGCTTTCAACTAGAAACACTGCCAACAGTTCCATCTGGTTTAGCTGACGTTTTCTTTGCTTGTGAGGTCCAGATACTTTACACCTTCATGGGTCCTAACTGTGGTCCCCAAGGTACCTCTAAAGCTGTCTGTAGTGATGGTCTTGTCTGTTTCTGGTAGAGAGAAGTTTGTACCGGGATATATGTTTTATAGCATCTTTCCACCAAAGCAGCTCCCTTTTCAAGCAGAATAAAAGTGGCACCAGGCTTTCCAGGGGTTGATAATGTTGTTCCCAAGTGTTTCTCAGGAACCACTGAAGTTTCCTCATGTGTAGTTTTCCCAGAAAAATCATTATGATGCAAGATGCTATATAACCCAAACCCTTTGATGTTCTCTTGCTGTGACTATGTGCTTTAACAGTAAGCTGATTAGTCTGTCAGAAATGAAACCTTGTCCTTGGGTAAGGCTTTTTGTTGTACAGAATCAGTGCACAGAAAAAAGAGAATTCATGTCTGGAGCTGAAGCTGGGACCTGTGAAAGTTGAAAATGAGCCCTACCCTCTGCAGTCCATGGCAGCTTGTAAGGCTGTTTGAATTTCCAGTATGGATTTTCCCTGGATGAGACAACTATCTAGGCAGGGGTAAATGTGCACTCCTAGTGTACTGCAGTGGTCTATAAATGGAGCTAGACATTTAATGAAAACTCGGGGTGCAGAGAATAAACCACATGTGAAATCACATAACTGGTAGCTGCTACAAAACAGAAATTATCTCCTGTGACCTTTTGCAATAGGAATATAAAGATAAGCATACTTCAGATCTACTGTAACCCTGTAGGTTCCTGAGAAGATCACAGATAGTGGTTTTTGAAGGCTCAGCATTTTAAATTTAGGACCTTGTTTAACTTTGAGATCTAAGACTGCTCTCAAAGTGCTTCCTTTCTCAAACTTGGGAAAATGCTGTTTTCTCCCCAGAAGGGACTGGTTGAATGAAACCTTGCTGCAAGGAGGAGAGTTTCTTGGTCTTCTGGTGGCTTTGGTATCCCTAAAAAGGGGGCCTTTCTGTGATCTTAATGAAGTAACCCTTTTCTATGATGTTTAATACCCACTGGTCTGAGGTGATGGGTTTCCACTGGTACAGAAAGGAAGAACGTCTTCCTGATAGAGGGGTGGAGGAGGGGAGGGGGGGAGTGCTGTGCATACTCACAGCTGTTCTCTGGAGGAGGGGGGATAGAGTCATTGGATCCCCCTGGTCTAGGTAATTGCTCTGGTTGCATCTGCTGGACTGCCTAGGTCTTTTGATCAGGAAGGCATGCCCTTATCTTGCCTAGGAGACATAAGCCAGTGCTTAGAAGGATAATGCCTATATCATCTATAGGTGTGAGACAAATAAAATTCTTGCACAGTTTTTATTTGCTTCCCTTTTTTATCCAGTTTCTCAAAAACTTTTTTTTACAGAGGGCCCAAAAAGGAATTCTTTATTCAGTGGGGCATCCAGGAGTTCAGCCTTTACTTGATTAGAAAGTGGCTGGGTCCTCAGCCAGCATGCCTACAAATAACAGAACCAATAGCAGCTGCCCTGCATGATGCATTTAATGCATCATAACCACACTTCAGAGAATATCTGGAAACCTGCACTGCTGCTCTAGCTGTCTCCTGTATGTCCCTTTGTAAGGCCGTGTCTGTAATGCCCTCTGCCTTACTAATGATTTGTTCCTGTAAGAACTAAGTATTTTAACATGTGAAATTGGCATTGAGGGCCCTCATACAGAGTATGACAAATGTACAAGTCCTTTTTTCCAAACCTGTCTAGGAATCTACCTCCCCAGTCATTAGGTAAGAGAAGTCTATCAGCAGGCTTAGGGGCACCCTTAGTGGCTTCAGTAGACACTACAGAGGGATCAGCTTGTGGGTTCTTGGACAGGTGCTTGTAATAATGTTAAGCATGCTATAAAAAATTATATGGTTTTCTTAGAGCAGGTGGCAGAGAGGCTGAGTGCAGAGAGTTGTCTTCAAATGCATCATCTAGTACCACATGGACTGGAGGAACAGCTAGTGGTCTGGGAGATGGCAGACTTAAAAGTTGCCTGTAATGAGTTTGGGGCTGAGAGAATTTTTGCTTTCCCAATGAAAGGCGTCCTTCATTTTATGTAAGGTATCTCGACAAGATAAATCTTCTATGGGTGAAGCAGAAGAGAGTGTATCATCTGAGTCAGAGTCATGGTAGAATTGAGGAGGCAGATGTTCAGAGTAAGATAATTCTTCGTCATCCTCATATCCTGAAGAGTCAGATTCCTCCTGAAAAGAAATCTCTTTCTGTGTTTTACTGGGAGAGGCTTCAGGGATAATCTGTAGGGCCTGGCACATCTCCCTAGATTTCATAAAGGCCATGAATTCCTGGACAATTTTAAGGAGGTCCTGAGTTTCAACCTGGGCTGTAGTCACTGATAACTAGGATGTAAGCTGACTGGTCTCTGTTTTAGGCATCCATTTAGCAAGAAGGACTCTGTCCATAGTCAGGTGACTATCGGTCTTGAATACAGGTGTGTGTTGCTGAAAAACAACCACGGAAGATGAACCATTTCCCTCGGTAATCAACACTCAGATGTCAGAAGCTGAGGTCTGCTGAGCAACTTTAGACCTATCTGACACTGGTGCTGAAAACACAGTTGAATGGACTGATGTCATGGCAGTGTCTGGAGGGGTCACACCAGAGGAGTCAGACCTGGGGGATGCAAAACCTCCTCACCAGAGTCATTGGTTGACTTAGTCACAGAAAAGGAATGATAGCCATTGTCTTCTGAATCATTTTCTTAGGCTATTTGTCTTTGTGTTTCTTTGGTAAAGTAGCAGTCAAAACAGGAGAATGGGAAGAAGTGGAGGGAACCGGGTCTGAGTACTCCATGTGCAAGGACATCGACTCTACATTTAAGGGTCTTAATCTAGCACAATCATGACAACTAGAAATGTCATGAGGATACCCCAAACAAGACAAACAAAAGGAGTGGAAGTCTTTATGTGGGATTTAATTCTCACATTCAAGCAGTTAACTTTTTTGAACATTAATCAGAAGAAACCAATGGAAAAAAATCTGCAAATGGGGTACTTATTTGAAAAATGTTAGAAATTTTGGAGAAACACAAGCCAGCCAATGGACTGAGAGTATGTGATAAACATAGTAGCACATTGAACTGCGTGGCTAGAAAGAACTGAAGATGATGCCAATGCATGCCTCTCTTATACTATGATGCTGGGACATCAGCCATTGGATGTCCGCCAGCTAGGAGTGATGAAAAGACTCTGGAAATGGAGCTGGTGTCTGGTTTTTTGTATGGCAGGAAGACCCAAGAATCAGTATTGCAACTTTAACTACAGGGAACATTTAGTGCTGCAAAGAAGTACTGGCATGTTTTACAATCAGATACAGAATTAAAAAAAATTCAGTCTTACCAAAATGTGCATCCAGAAAAGCTACAAGTATATCAGACAGGATAGCACACAGTGATGGCTATAACAAAAAAAATCTGAGATAGGAGGCTTGCTAATATATGCAAAAAGGACATGAATGTATTTTGAATGGTTTTGTTTTTCATATTGAACAATTAACATGCAAATTTGAATGTGTGATATATGTTGCTGAAATGTCCCAGCAAAAAGTTGTATATAGGTGAAACAAAATGAGTGGCAAAAAGAGTATATTGAAGTACATAGGGGACATAAGAAACCAAAGAACATGCCCAGTGGCTAGGCTTTTTACAGAGCTGTGGCATGAAGTGACATATTTAAAAAATATGGTTTTGATACACTTTCCATAGTACTTAAGATATAATAAGAAACAATGGCTCTTACATAAAGAGAATTACTGTATATTGATTTAACTTATAGTCCACATGAACTAAATATAGAAAATAATTGGAAGTATATTGCTGTTAGTAGGTTGTGTTTCTTTAAATGAGTTGTATATAAAGAACAAAAGAAATTATGGCCTTATCTGCTTGAAAGACTATAACATCAAGGCTCTAGTGAGTGGAATAAACTGAACAAAACAGACAAGCATCTCTTATTTTGAAGAGTGACAGCCCCCCTCAAAAAAACATTTCAACTGTTTAACACCACATTTCACTTTTCATGCAAGTTGCACCTTAATGTCCACACATTTAAGTGTCAAGCACTTGTGTCTCATTGTTTTGCCATGCAGCCAAAACACATCCTTCTGCCTCCTTTTTGACAATGGAGTCCACTATCTCTGTATACCTGTCCACAGGTACTGTCCCAGCCTTCCATGCAAAACTGAAAAGGCATATAAACCATGATACAACTACAGCGCCTAGTGAATTCAACATTCCCTACTGTATTTCACTTCCACAGCCTTGTCAGAGTGGATCTATTTCAACATCGCAGTAACTTCTTGTTGAAATTGGTTCAGATTCTACCATCCAGCTCTGCTACTACCTCTTCAGATAAGGGTAGGTCTCCTGGACTCAAACGTTCCTCAAAGTATTTCTTATACTTGTCAACAATATTCTCTGGTTAAGGTTAATTTCTTCAGTTTTATTAAAGATAGCCCGAGCACCATCCCATCTCAACCTCCTGAATTACAAGACCACTTGCCAAATATCATTGAGGTCTTACAAAAGACTTTCTCCATAGCCTCACCAAATTCCAACACTTGGTCTTTACTTATTAACTAAAATGCTGCTGCCTGTCAGTCAAAACTAGCCCTCCCCCAAGCAGTGTGTGGAAAGTCTCTGTAAGCTTCCTTAATATCTGATGCCCACCAGTAGTCCCTACATTTTCCAGTGTGACAATTCTTGGATGCATTTTGACCACAACTTCTTGACACTGACTTAACTACTGACATTTTGAACAGGAACTATTCAAACATCACACCTCTGACACACTCAGGTTTACAGCAGGTGGTCTTCCGGAGGTGGACAATGAATTCCTCCAAAACAGAAGCATTTTTTATGCATTTGCATGGCATGCTCATTACATATTTTGGTTTTAGGGATCTCTCTACTGCCACCCTTGTTATTTTCCTCAACTCACACCCAGATGGTGATCAGACTTCAAATGACTGTTATTCCTTTCATGTACTTGAGTTATTAGTTGCTGTATGCCTGTGTGGCAGCTACAACAAAAATCAGCACCTCCCAAACAGAGATCACATTTCCTCCAGTAAATGAGTAGACCGCCCTTTGCAGGTAAGAGGGAAGCAGCAATATAAAGTGGAGGAATTTTGGGGTCATGATTATAAGTGAAGGTGATGGGGATGTGGAGACTGATGAACATATAGGTGCAGTACCTGAAGTACTGCAAGCATTATACAGGGCAACAGTGATTAAGAAATAGGTGAGTTAACAACCCTAAGTCCTCGATTATTGGGCAACATACGTATCCATCCTTGCCTATGGTCACGAACTTTGGGACGTGATTAAGACAATGAGACTGTAGGTAAATAAAAAGAACCAAAACAGAAGGAAATGCATGGCAGTGGGGGCTGGGGGTATGACATGGAGTACAGCTACTGCTCCTCTGTGCTGCAAATGGTGAGTTTGTGGTGGTATGAGATCTTGTACAGATACCCCCTGGGTGGCCTCCATGAGAGGAGTACTAGTCACACCTCACTGTGAGGGTGCAACAAGGCAGCACAGGAAATGCTGGAGGGATTATAATCTTTTACCTTGTCTTTGAAAACCCACACGATGACCTTAACACTGTTGCTGGGGATAAGGAAATCTGGTTTTACACTGCTCAGCTTGCTATTACTGTTTAGAAAACAGAGGCATGGATCAATGAATAAACTTTGTTGCCTAGTAAAATGCATGCATTACACACACACACACACACACACACACACACACACACCTCCAGTTCTCCCAAATATTCTTTTTTGCTTTTTTAAGCTCTCCATATTTTCACACAGCTTTTCTAAGTCCTCTCATATAAAATATATAGGAAACTGCACCATCTTCTAGACTTTTAAATGTTTAATCTTTTAATCATGTAATGAACCCTTAGCTTTATATCATACTGCTGGCTTTGTTTATGTAAAATTTTTAGAACTAGATATTAGAAACAAAAATAGTCCATCACCAAAGGTGGAATTCTAAACAGTTTAATGTGGCAGCTCCAAAATGAGGATAAAGATAAACAGCAGACCGGTTTTGGCCAAAAAAATTAGCCCTTCTCAGTGTTACAACAATAACAAGCACACACATAAATTTAAATATTAAGCCTAATGACAAAATAGCATCTCATTGTATAATCAATTAATTTCATTCAGGCCAGGTTTAAACAGACCTCCCAACCTGATAATCCAACTCGATTCTTTTTTAACATAGTATGCCAGCTAAGTTTAGACTGTGATCCTATCAATAATGATACATATACATTTAAACTGGGCAGTAGTGTGGGTCATAGTGTGTTTAAATAATGAGCTTGACATCCTTTTATTTCTTATGCCACTGAGGTGCTTAAAAACACGAACTCTCAGTGACCTAGACGTTTGCCCCCACATAAAAAGCAGAACAGGAGCAAGTAGCCAGATATATGACCCAGTTAGTGTTGCAGTTACCAAAACATGAAATATCATAAACCTTAGAAGTGTTGTTGCTGGTGAATGCTTTACTCTTTAGTGCATGCATACAGGCTGAACAGTGGCTGCAGGGAATGCACCCCACCAATTTGTCTCCAAATAAAGTAACCTGCTGTGTGTTGGAAGGCTACTTATGTTTGTAATGATTAAAATATGAGCCCAACGTGGGACCCCCTGTGATATGAGAAAAGACATTTTGAAGAGAGTATCTCACAAAGTTTGTCATTTGCCATAAGAATGTCCCAATGGTGATTAATGATCTCCCTGAAAGTTTTGATGTTATGCCCAAATGTGGTAACAAGATGAACTGGCTCAACTAAATTGCTTGCTTGCTAATCCATTGCACTTCCTGATTCACTATCACCACATCATCCAACCTTCTCTCTCTCTCATTCTCTTCATTCATCAGCCCCCAAAGTACTCTTTTCATCTGCTCAACACACTCCCCTCGCTTGTGAGTACATTTCCCTCATTATCCTTTATCACCCTTACCTGCTGCACATCTTTACTAGCTCGGTCCCTCTGTCTAGCCAATCAGTACATGTCCTTTTCTCCCTCCTTAGTGTCCAGCCTTTCATACAACTTTTCATATGCCTTATCCTTAGCCTTCGCTACCTCTCTCTTTTCCATGCACCTCATCTCCTTATACTCCTGTCTACTTTCTTCATCTCTCTGACAATCCCACTTCTTCTTCACCAGATTATTTCTCTGTATACTCTCCTGTACAGTTACACCACCTACCACATGCAAATGTACCTACCATGGGAGTGTGTGACCTATAACCTGTACAATTCAATTGAAAAACAAACAAATCTGTTAGGGGAAAAAATAAAAAATATACAATATGCTGGTTGCATAAGTGTGCATACTCTTAAACTAATACTTTGTTGTCTGTAAAACTAATACTTTGTTGAAGCACTTTTTGATTTAATTACAGCATTCAGTCATAGGTTCATAGGTTCATAGGTTCATAGGTTTATACTAGGCTATCTGCCCTAAGGCATTTATAAGCCTAGCCCAAATTTTTGTGGCTTACGCCACCCCTTATATGAAAAAATACTGTGCCCATTAGTTTGTTGTGCCTCTGTCCAGCAGTGACACAGAGATGATTCCCGGGGTAAACCTACGATCTCCCATCCACAGGTCTAGATTTCTCTTGAACAGAGTCAGCGAGGTGCTCTGCCTCACATGGACCGGGATTTTATTCCACATCATAGGGAGTCTCTGAGTGATAAATCTATCCCTCCAGCACGTCCTATTTATATCCGTGCTAAGGTTTAAGTCGCTTGCTCTAGTGGTTTTGGTGGATTTGGATTTTTGAGGTGGAGCATGTCCATTAATTCCGGGTTGGACATGGCCTTGTATGTCAGGCACATGTCACCTCTGAGCAGACGGTATGCGACTGAATAGAGCTGGAGTTTCTTCAATCTGGCAGCATATGACAGATTTTGGAGTCCCTTTATCCTTTGGTGAGGAACTTTTGGGGTCTCTCCAATTGCTGCAGATGTCGGGTGAGATACATCCCTAATGGGGCATTGTACTCGATCATTGGTCTGATAAGTGAAGAGTACAGGGGAACAATGACCTCACTAGATCTGGATGTGAATCCCTTCATGATCAGGTGGGCAATGTAGAAGGTCTTTCTAACCACTTTAGCAATGTGAGTGTCAAAAGAAAGGCCACTGTCAACCTGGGTCCCCAGGTCCCTGATAACCTCTTCTGTGCTTAGTGGATTGCCACCTATATGGTAGCTTGGGGTTACCTTGTTTTTCCTGAAGGGTATGACTATACATTTTTGGCGCTTTAACTTCAGGCCATGGCTCTGGCACCAGCTATCTGTTTCCGTGAGTCCCTTCTGAAGGATATCCGTGTCGATGCACTTTCCACTATGGCGCCCAGTTTGCAGTCGCCTGCAAACTTTGTCAGCCAAAGTCCTCCTATGTTGGCCTGTACTTCTGAGAAGTAGATGCCAAACAATAGGGGCCAAGGACTGAGCCCTGTGGGACACCACTTGTGACCGGCTTGGAGTCTGACACAGCGCCAGCAACTCTAACCCTGTGGGTTCTGTCCTTAAGCCAGTTTGCAACCCATCTTGTGACATATGGGTTTACATTTAAGCTGGTAAGTTTTTCTACAATACCCGAGTGGGGTATTGTGTCGAAAGCCTTTGCAAGGTCAAGGTAGGCTGTATGGACTGCCTTTCCTCATCAATGGCCTTGGTGACTGTTTCTAAGAAGTCGACCAAGTTCAAAAGGCATGATCTTCCCTTGACAAAGCCAAACTGGGTCGGGTCCAATGTCTGCAAGTCCCCTATATCTTTGTTTATGAGCTCCATTATGATCCTCTCCATAGCTTTGCAGACTAGACTTGTTAAGCTTATGGGCGGTAATTACCAGGGTCCATAGAGGCGCCTTTGTGGAGTGGGACAACAGTTGCCGTACGCCACTCCTTGGGCACATATCCTGTGGTAAGGCTGAGATTAAACAGCTGCCTTATGTGCGGGTTTAATTCCTCATTTAGCTCATGTAGCACACAGCCGGGGACACCATCCAGTCCCATTGATGCTGTGTTTTTAGCTTTAGAGAGAGCAGCTTTCACCTGCGCATTTGAGATGTCCGGGAGGCTACACTTGGCTGGGATAGTTATCTCTCCTTTAGGGGGGAGAGGGGTGAAGTTTGCACTGAACCTGTCTGCCAGTATGTTGGCAATGTCTGTGGGTTCAGTGATTTTTGTATCATTTTGGACTAATTCTGAGCATATCTGGGAGTTTCCACCCAGGTTCCTAACATAGCTGAAAAAGGCCTTATGATTGTCCTTTGAATCCATGGCAATTTTTCTCTCAAAATTGGCCTTAGTTGATTTTATGAGTGCTCGTATTTTTTACTAATAATGATCAGGGGTGACTTCCCTTTTATGGATTTTGTTCTATCATGTAATAGCTTTCTCCTCTTATTGTAAAGTTTGTTAATGGCTGGGGTCCACCAGACTGGACGTTTGCCCTTTGTGGAAAGAGTCTTGGTTTTATTTGGGATTGCCTGATCCATGCAGTCCTGGAGGTGTTCATAGAAGGCATTTGTAAGGGCTTCCGCAGCTTGGGTTGTGGTTTCCACTGGCTCAGGGGCCTTGAAGGATACCACACCAGTCTTGAGTAGTGTGAAGTTTGCTTTAGAGAAGTTCTTCACTATGGTCTTTTGTTTGGGGTGGGGGCGGGATGTGGATTTCCAGTGAGATTAGTTTATGATCAGATCTCACCAATGAGGGATATACTTCCGTGTGGAGCATTTTGTCCCCATGTTTGTGACAATGAGATCTAGTATATTTTCTCCTCTCATGGGAACAGTGACTAGCTGTTCCATGGCATTTGAATTTATGAACTCCAGGAACCGTTGGGCTAGAAAGTTAGGGCTTGAGTAATGTTCCCAGTCTATATTCGGTAGTTGAAGTCACCCAATATGATGGTGTTTGGAGATACATTTATACCCTCCAGTGTCTTCAGGAAGGCTGTGTGGGGTTCCTGAGTTTGAGAGGGTGGCCTGTAGCATGCTACAATTTGTAGAGCAGTTTTGCCTATGGTTAGTTGCACCTGGATGGTTTCAAGCTTGCGTTGCCACCAACCTGGAGGTGTGGGTATCCTTTATGAATATGGATACACCCTCCTTTTGTGGTGTGGTCCGGGTTTTGGGGCCGAACGCATGATATGAGGTAAAACCTAATAGTGCCAGGGTGCTCTCAGGAGCCTTGAACCAGGTTTCAGTTACAGCACAGACATCGATGTTCTCCATACTGAGAAGGGCCTCGAGTGCGTGCATTTTGAGATTTAGACTTCTGGCATTGAGCAGCATTACCCTCAGTTTCTTCCCATTTTGTTTTCTAGGGTGGTAGGTTTAGAATTTGAGCCTTGCCTAAAAAGGCACTATGGGGTGGCAAGAGCCTTAGCCAATATCTGAATCCCAGGGTGACAGGTGCAAGCCGCCCTTGGAAGCAGCGTGGCTTGTCAAGCATGTCATCCCAGGCAGACAGACACTGGATCCCCTTTGAATGACACCAGACATTAAGCCAATTGTTAAAGCTGATCATCTTGTCTCTATATTGTGGCATCATTCTTGGTGAAGGAAGGATACTGCTCAGGGTTAGGGTCATACCTGCCTGGGCTACATAATCAGAGAGCTCCTCTATGTCTCTTTCATGTAGTCCAGGGAGGTACGTCTCAGGTCGTTCACACCAGCATGGACAATGACTGTGTCATATTTGTACTTGCCGTGGAGTGACCCGAGTGATTGTGTTATGTGGTGGATTCTAGCGCCCGATAGGCAGCTTACTGTGACCCTCTCCTTGTTCAGCCTGGTGAGTGGGACGTCAGTGTGTCTGACTATGGAGTCACCTATGACAAGTATGTTTGGTGTTGTATTTGGCCTTAAGGGCTGTGACTGCTTTGCACACTGATTTTGTGGTTTATGTGTTGCTTGTGGGGTGTCTTGAGGTAGCAGTTGTTTGGGTGTCTGCTTTGGAGGCCTCTGCTGTTTAGGTAAATTTTTACTCAGAGCCTCCGAGTATGTCTTTGTGTGTTTATGTGTTTGATTCAGTGGAGTGGTAGCATTATGTGAGGCTGGTTTTGTGGTGTGTGTAGTTGCCTTCTCCTCCTGTCTGGTCTTGCCAGTCCTGAGTTGAGAGAGCTCAGCCTCCAGTTTGGCTAAATAGCTGCATCTCTCGCAAGTATTTGTGTTATGTGGGAGGAGGAGAGGGTTGTCTGTGTACATGAGGCAGTTATAACATTGCCTCAAGATTCCCAGATTCACCAGCTGGACCGGAGAGAAGATTGACAACTGACCTTTGGACATGCTAGAATAATATTGGGAATTCCTTAATTGAAAACAAGGGCCAGTGGGGAGTGAGGGTGTAGTGCTTTTAATTTTAGTGCTGACTTATATAATTGCTTTAGTGAGCAAGTGCCAGGTAACTTGAGTGCAATGTGTTACAAGTAACTAAATGCAAAACGACAAACAGTAACTTTCTTTCAAGTGAAACAAGGAAATAAGTACAGTAAGCAATGCAGATATCACTAGTGATCCACAGAAGCTGAGAAGTTGCGTATTAGGTGGAATTAGCTTCCAGGAAATAACAAGCAAACAAACAACAAGCATATAAACAAAGCTAGATTCAGCAGGCCTGGATCTAGTCTATGCTAGAGCAAACAAGGTGAACCAATTTCAGTAAGATACAGTTCAAATATTCAGGCACTATAAACCTTTAACCAGAAATTCCCAGCTCAGAAGGGCAGAGTCCAGCCTCTTCTCCCACAAGAGTGCAGGCCACGAACCTTCTTAATGTAAAATAACTGGCCTGAAGCCCAAGTGCCTAAACCAGAACTAATACACTTGGACATTGGGCTCTCAATCAGCAGTTCCCAACTTAGAAGGATGAAAGCTACCTGTCCTGCCACCACAGTGCTTGCCACAAACCTTCCTAATGTAAAACAACTGGTCTGAAGCCCAAGTGCTTAATCCAAAAGACTTGAATGATAGCTACACTTTAATCAAGTTACAACCAAGCAGTAATAAATACCATTGAATACTTTAGAGAATGTCTGGATTAGTGCTCAAGTTACACAAACAAAGCTAGATCCAGCAGGCCCGAATCCAGTCTATGCCACAGCAAACAAGGCGCACCAACTTCAGTAAGAAACAGTTCAGATATGCATGCACTATAAGCCTTTAACCAGAAATTCCCAGCTCAGAAGGGCAGAGTCCAGCCTCTCCTCCCACAAGAGTGCAGACCACGAACCCTCTTAATGTAAAATAACTGGCTTGAAAGCCCAAGTGCTTAAACCAGAATTAATACACTTTTAGAATAACAGACACTGAGCCCTCAATCAGCAGTTCTCAACCTAGAAGGATGTAAGCTACCTGTTCTGCCACAACAGTGCAGACCACAAACCCTCTCAGTGCAAAACAACTAACTGGTCCGAAGCCCAAGTGTTTAAACCAAAAGGCTTAGAATGAGTTACACCAAGCAGTAATAAATACAATTGAGTATTTTAAGATGATGCAAAAGTAAAAAGAAGTAGGTAAAAACACAAGTACAGTAAAAGCAGATGAAATTTTTTTTTTTTTTTTTTTCTGAACAAGTGCTGAGATCAAAGAAACAGATTTGAGTGCTGAAACTAGAAAACTGGCTAGTTATAAGAAAAAAAACAAGCTAGAAGGCTTCCTCAAACACAGAAGGGCTTGGGGGCTCAGAAGCCTACAAATATTCAGTGTATATTTGTCTGTGTGTCTTTAGTTTATATATATATCTATGTAAATTTTTTTTTCTGCATGTGTGTGTAGTATTCTCTTGTTTGTTGTAACAATACTTTGAATCTTGCAATTTAAATATGTATTGTGTATTGGAGTTTTTCTCCTCGGGCCTCTACTGAAAACGGATATGTATCCAGTTAGACCAGCCCGGTTAACAAATGTAAAATAAAATAATAAATAAAATAGTCTGTACCACTTAACAAGAAAGGCAGGAAATAAGCTTAATTTTTTTTTCTATTTCCCAGATGCTCTCTTTGTACACAGTAGGAGTGCCTGAAATCAGAATATGATCTCACTGCACTCAGTTGAGTGAGCAAATGAGATGGGCCCAGAGGCAGGCTGAGGGGCGGGCAGTTTCAATGCCACTAAGATTAACACCAAAACAAAAACAGGGCAGGTGGGTGGGAATAACTGAAGAGCAGAATAACTTCAGTTAAAAATTCCTTCAACACTCAAATTAAATACTGTATTTTTTAAAAAAAAGAGCAGATAAAGGTACTTAAATTCTCTTATACGTCCAGTTGAATATAACCAAGTTCTTAGCTGGCCAAGCTGAAGTTTTAAAGCAGGAATTATTTCACATGCACCAGTTTAAATATGCAAGGACAGGAAATCAAAGAATGTGGCTACCCCACACCTGTAATTACTAGCAAATAACAAAATTCAGCCAACACTAGCTTCAGTTCAAGTTACTGAAGAGCAGAATAACTTCAGTTAAAAATTCCTTCAACACTCAAATTAAATACTGTATTTTTTAAAAAAAGAGCAGATAAAGGTACTTAAATTCTCTTATACGTCCAGTTGAATATAACCAAGTTCTTAGCTGGCCAAGCTGAAGTTTTAAAGCAGGAATTATTTCACATGCACCAGTTTAAATATGCAAGGACAGGAAATCAAAGAATGTGGCTACCCCCACACCTGTAATTACTAGCAAATAACAAAATTCAGCCAACACTAGCTTCAGTTCAAGTTACTGAAGAGCAGAATAACTTCAGTTAAAAATTCCTTCAACACTCAAATTAAATACTGTATTTTTAAAAAAAGAGCAGATAAAGGTACTTAAATTCTCTTATACGTCCAGTTGAATATAACCAAGTTCTTAGCTGGCCAAGCTGAAGTTTTAAAGCAGGAATTATTTCACATGCACCAGTTTAAATATGCAAGGACAGGAAATCAAAGAATGTGGCTACCCCCACACCTGTAATTACTAGCAAATAACAAAATTCAGCCAACACTAGCTTCAGTTCAAGTTACTGAAGAGCAGAATAACTTCAGTTAAAAATTCCTTCAACACTCAAATTAAATACTGTATTTTTTAAAAAAAGAGCAGATAAAGGTACTTAAATTCTCTTATACGTCCAGTTGAATATAACCAAGTTCTTAGCTGGCCAAGCTGAAGTTTTAAAGCAGGAATTATTTCACATGCACCAGTTTAAATATGCAAGGACAGGAAATCAAAGAATGTGGCTACCCCCACACCTGTAATTACTAGCAAATAACAAAATTCAGCCAACACTAGCTTCAGTTCAAGTTACTGAAGAGCAGAATAACTTCAGTTAAAAATTCCTTCAACACTCAAATTAAATACTGTATTTTTTTAAGAAAAAAGAGCAGATAAAGGTACTTAAATTCTCTTATACGTCCAGTTGAATATAACCAAGTTCTTAGCTGGCCAAGCTGAAGTTTTAAAGCAGGAATTATTTCACATGCACCAGTTTAAATATGCAAGGACAGGAAATCAAAGAATGTGGCTACCCCCACACCTGTAATTACTAGCAAATAACAAAATTCAGCCAACACTAGCTTCAGTTCAAGTTACTGAAGAGCAGAATAACTTCAGTTAAAAATTCCTTCAACACTCAAATTAAATACTGTATTTTTTAAAAAAGAGCAGATAAAGGTACTTAAATTCTCTTATACGTCCAGTTGAATATAACCAAGTTCTTAGCTGGCCAAGCTGAAGTTTTAAAGCAGGAATTATTTCACATGCACCAGTTTAAATATGCAAGGACAGGAAATCAAAGAATGTGGCTACCCCCACACCTGTAATTACTAGCAAATAACAAAATTCAGCCAACACTAGCTTCAGTTCAAGTTACTGAAGAGCAGAATAACTTCAGTTAAAAATTCCTTCAACACTCAAATTAAATACTGTATTTTTTAAAAAAGAGCAGATAAAGGTACTTAAATTCTCTTATACGTCCAGTTGAATATAACCAAGTTCTTAGCTGGCCAAGCTGAAGTTTTAAAGCAGGAATTATTTCACATGCACCAGTTTAAATATGCAAGGACAGGAAATCAAAGAATGTGGCTACCCCCACACCTGTAATTACTAGCAAATAACAAAATTCAGCCAACACTAGCTTCAGTTCAAGTTACTGAAGAGCAGAATAACTTCAGTTAAAAATTCCTTCAACACTCAAATTAAATACTGTATTTTTTAAAAAAGAGCAGATAAAGGTACTTAAATTCTCTTATACGTCCAGTTGAATATAACCAAGTTCTTAGCTGGCCAAGCTGAAGTTTTAAAGCAGGAATTATTTCACATGCACCAGTTTAAATATGCAAGGACAGGAAATCAAAGAATGTGGCTACCCCACACCTGTAATTACTAGCAAATAACAAAATTCAGCCAACACTAGCTTCAGTTCAAGTTACTGAAGAGCAGAATAACTTCAGTTAAAAATTCCTTCAACACTCAAATTAAATACTGTATTTTTTAAAAAAAGAGCAGATAAAGGTACTTAAATTCTCTTATACGTCCAGTTGAATATAACCAAGTTCTTAGCTGGCCAAGCTGAAGTTTTAAAGCAGGAATTATTTCACATGCACCAGTTTAAATATGCAAGGACAGGAAATCAAAGAATGTGGCTACCCCCACACCTGTAATTACTAGCAAATAACAAAATTCAGCCAACACTAGCTTCAGTTCAAGTTACTGAAGAGCAGAATAACTTCAGTTAAAAATTCCTTCAACACTCAAATTAAATACTGTATTTTTTAAAAAAAGAGCAGATAAAGGTACTTAAATTCTCTTATACGTCCAGTTGAATATAACCAAGTTCTTAGCTGGCCAAGCTGAAGTTTTAAAGCAGGAATTATTTCACATGCACCAGTTTAAATATGCAAGGACAGGAAATCAAAGAATGTGGCTACCCCCACACCTGTAATTACTAGCAAATAACAAAATTCAGCCAACACTAGCTTCAGTTCAAGTTACTGAAGAGCAGAATAACTTCAGTTAAAAATTCCTTCAACACTCAAATTAAATACTGTATTTTTTAAAAAAGAGCAGATAAAGGTACTTAAATTCTCTTATACGTCCAGTTGAATATAACCAAGTTCTTAGCTGGCCAAGCTGAAGTTTTAAAGCAGGAATTATTTCACATGCACCAGTTTAAATATGCAAGGACAGGAAATCAAAGAATGTGGCTACCCCCACACCTGTAATTACTAGCAAATAACAAAATTCAGCCAACACTAGCTTCAGTTCAAGTTACTGAAGAGCAGAATAACTTCAGTTAAAAATTCCTTCAACACTCAAATTAAATACTGTATTTTTAAAAAAAGAGCAGATAAAGGTACTTAAATTCTCTTATACGTCCAGTTGAATATAACCAAGTTCTTAGCTGGCCAAGCTGAAGTTTTAAAGCAGGAATTATTTCACATGCACCAGTTTAAATATGCAAGGACAGGAAATCAAAGAATGTGGCTACCCCCACACCTGTAATTACTAGCAAATAACAAAATTCAGCCAACACTAGCTTCAGTTCAAGTTACTGAAGAGCAGAATAACTTCAGTTAAAAATTCCTTCAACACTCAAATTAAATACTGTATTTTTTAAAAAAGAGCAGATAAAGGTACTTAAATTCTCTTATACGTCCAGTTGAATATAACCAAGTTCTTAGCTGGCCAAGCTGAAGTTTTAAAGCAGGAATTATTTCACATGCACCAGTTTAAATATGCAAGGACAGGAAATCAAAGAATGTGGCTACCCCCACACCTGTAATTACTAGCAAATAACAAAATTCAGCCAACACTAGCTTCAGTTCAAGTTACTGAAGAGCAGAATAACTTCAGTTAAAAATTCCTTCAACACTCAAATTAAATACTGTATTTTTAAAAAAAAGAGCAGATAAAGGTACTTAAATTCTCTTATACGTCCAGTTGAATATAACCAAGTTCTTAGCTGGCCAAGCTGAAGTTTTAAAGCAGGAATTATTTCACATGCACCAGTTTAAATATGCAAGGACAGGAAATCAAAGAATGTGGCTACCCCCACACCTGTAATTACTAGCAAATAACAAAATTCAGCCAACACTAGCTTCAGTTCAAGTTACTGAAGAGCAGAATAACTTCAGTTAAAAATTCCTTCAACACTCAAATTAAATACTGTATTTTTTAAAAAAAGAGCAGATAAAGGTACTTAAATTCTCTTATACGTCCAGTTGAATATAACCAAGTTCTTAGCTGGCCAAGCTGAAGTTTTAAAGCAGGAATTATTTCACATGCACCAGTTTAAATATGCAAGGACAGGAAATCAAAGAATGTGGCTACCCCCACACCTGTAATTACTAGCAAATAACAAAATTCAGCCAACACTAGCTTCAGTTCAAGTTACTGAAGAGCAGAATAACTTCAGTTAAAAATTCCTTCAACACTCAAATTAAATACTGTATTTTTTAAAAAAAGAGCAGATAAAGGTACTTAAATTCTCTTATACGTCCAGTTGAATATAACCAAGTTCTTAGCTGGCCAAGCTGAAGTTTTAAAGCAGGAATTATTTCACATGCACCAGTTTAAATATGCAAGGACAGGAAATCAAAGAATGTGGCTACCCCCACACCTGTAATTACTAGCAAATAACAAAATTCAGCCAACACTAGCTTCAGTTCAAGTTACTGAAGAGCAGAATAACTTCAGTTAAAAATTCCTTCAACACTCAAATTAAATACTGTATTTTTTAAAAAAGAGCAGATAAAGGTACTTAAATTCTCTTATACGTCCAGTTGAATATAACCAAGTTCTTAGCTGGCCAAGCTGAAGTTTTAAAGCAGGAATTATTTCACATGCACCAGTTTAAATATGCAAGGACAGGAAATCAAAGAATGTGGCTACCCCACACCTGTAATTACTAGCAAATAACAAAATTCAGCCAACACTAGCTTCAGTTCAAGTTACTGAAGAGCAGAATAACTTCAGTTAAAAATTCCTTCAACACTCAAATTAAATACTGTATTTTTTTAAAAAGAGCAGATAAAGGTACTTAAATTCTCTTATACGTCCAGTTGAATATAACCAAGTTCTTAGCTGGCCAAGCTGAAGTTTTAAAGCAGGAATTATTTCACATGCACCAGTTTAAATATGCAAGGACAGGAAATCAAAGAATGTGGCTACCCCACACCTGTAATTACTAGCAAATAACAAAATTCAGCCAACACTAGCTTCAGTTCAAGTTACTGAAGAGCAGAATAACTTCAGTTAAAAATTCCTTCAACACTCAAATTAAATACTGTATTTTTTAAAAAGAGCAGATAAAGGTACTTAAATTCTCTTATACGTCCAGTTGAATATAACCAAGTTCTTAGCTGGCCAAGCTGAAGTTTTAAAGCAGGAATTATTTCACATGCACCAGTTTAAATATGCAAGGACAGGAAATCAAAGAATGTGGCTACCCCACACCTGTAATTACTAGCAAATAACAAAATTCAGCCAACACTAGCTTCAGTTCAAGTTACTGAAGAGCAGAATAACTTCAGTTAAAAATTCCTTCAACACTCAAATTAAATACTGTATTTTTTAAAAAAGAGCAGATAAAGGTACTTAAATTCTCTTATACGTCCAGTTGAATATAACCAAGTTCTTAGCTGGCCAAGCTGAAGTTTTAAAGCAGGAATTATTTCACATGCACCAGTTTAAATATGCAAGGACAGGAAATCAAAGAATGTGGCTACCCCCACACCTGTAATTACTAGCAAATAACAAAATTCAGCCAACACTAGCTTCAGTTCAAGTTACTGAAGAGCAGAATAACTTCAGTTAAAAATTCCTTCAACACTCAAATTAAATACTGTATTTTTTAAAAAAAGAGCAGATAAAGGTACTTAAATTCTCTTATACGTCCAGTTGAATATAACCAAGTTCTTAGCTGGCCAAGCTGAAGTTTTAAAGCAGGAATTATTTCACATGCACCAGTTTAAATATGCAAGGACAGGAAATCAAAGAATGTGGCTACCCCACACCTGTAATTACTAGCAAATAACAAAATTCAGCCAACACTAGCTTCAGTTCAAGTTACTGAAGAGCAGAATAACTTCAGTTAAAAATTCCTTCAACACTCAAATTAAATACTGTATTTTTTAAAAAAGAGCAGATAAAGGTACTTAAATTCTCTTATACGTCCAGTTGAATATAACCAAGTTCTTAGCTGGCCAAGCTGAAGTTTTAAAGCAGGAATTATTTCACATGCACCAGTTTAAATATGCAAGGACAGGAAATCAAAGAATGTGGCTACCCCCACACCTGTAATTACTAGCAAATAACAAAATTCAGCCAACACTAGCTTCAGTTCAAGTTACTGAAGAGCAGAATAACTTCAGTTAAAAATTCCTTCAACACTCAAATTAAATACTGTATTTTTTAAAAAGAGCAGATAAAGGTACTTAAATTCTCTTATACGTCCAGTTGAATATAACCAAGTTCTTAGCTGGCCAAGCTGAAGTTTTAAAGCAGGAATTATTTCACATGCACCAGTTTAAATATGCAAGGACAGGAAATCAAAGAATGTGGCTACCCCACACCTGTAATTACTAGCAAATAACAAAATTCAGCCAACACTAGCTTCAGTTCAAGTTACTGAAGAGCAGAATAACTTCAGTTAAAAATTCCTTCAACACTCAAATTAAATACTGTATTTTTTAAAAAAAGAGCAGATAAAGGTACTTAAATTCTCTTATACGTCCAGTTGAATATAACCAAGTTCTTAGCTGGCCAAGCTGAAGTTTTAAAGCAGGAATTATTTCACATGCACCAGTTTAAATATGCAAGGACAGGAAATCAAAGAATGTGGCTACCCCCACACCTGTAATTACTAGCAAATAACAAAATTCAGCCAACACTAGCTTCAGTTCAAGTTACTGAAGAGCAGAATAACTTCAGTTAAAAATTCCTTCAACACTCAAATTAAATACTGTATTTTTTAAAAAAAGAGCAGATAAAGGTACTTAAATTCTCTTATACGTCCAGTTGAATATAACCAAGTTCTTAGCTGGCCAAGCTGAAGTTTTAAAGCAGGAATTATTTCACATGCACCAGTTTAAATATGCAAGGACAGGAAATCAAAGAATGTGGCTACCCCCACACCTGTAATTACTAGCAAATAACAAAATTCAGCCAACACTAGCTTCAGTTCAAGTTACTGAAGAGCAGAATAACTTCAGTTAAAAATTCCTTCAACACTCAAATTAAATACTGTATTTTTTTAAAAAGAGCAGATAAAGGTACTTAAATTCTCTTATACGTCCAGTTGAATATAACCAAGTTCTTAGCTGGCCAAGCTGAAGTTTTAAAGCAGGAATTATTTCACATGCACCAGTTTAAATATGCAAGGACAGGAAATCAAAGAATGTGGCTACCCCCACACCTGTAATTACTAGCAAATAACAAAATTCAGCCAACACTAGCTTCAGTTCAAGTTACTGAAGAGCAGAATAACTTCAGTTAAAAATTCCTTCAACACTCAAATTAAATACTGTATTTTTTAAAAAAAGAGCAGATAAAGGTACTTAAATTCTCTTATACGTCCAGTTGAATATAACCAAGTTCTTAGCTGGCCAAGCTGAAGTTTTAAAGCAGGAATTATTTCACATGCACCAGTTTAAATATGCAAGGACAGGAAATCAAAGAATGTGGCTACCCCCACACCTGTAATTACTAGCAAATAACAAAATTCAGCCAACACTAGCTTCAGTTCAAGTTACTGAAGAGCAGAATAACTTCAGTTAAAAATTCCTTCAACACTCAAATTAAATACTGTATTTTTAAAAAAGAGCAGATAAAGGTACTTAAATTCTCTTATACGTCCAGTTGAATATAACCAAGTTCTTAGCTGGCCAAGCTGAAGTTTTAAAGCAGGAATTATTTCACATGCACCAGTTTAAATATGCAAGGACAGGAAATCAAAGAATGTGGCTACCCCCACACCTGTAATTACTAGCAAATAACAAAATTCAGCCAACACTAGCTTCAGTTCAAGTTACTGAAGAGCAGAATAACTTCAGTTAAAAATTCCTTCAACACTCAAATTAAATACTGTATTTTTTAAAAAGAGCAGATAAAGGTACTTAAATTCTCTTATACGTCCAGTTGAATATAACCAAGTTCTTAGCTGGCCAAGCTGAAGTTTTAAAGCAGGAATTATTTCACATGCACCAGTTTAAATATGCAAGGACAGGAAATCAAAGAATGTGGCTACCCCACACCTGTAATTACTAGCAAATAACAAAATTCAGCCAACACTAGCTTCAGTTCAAGTTACTGAAGAGCAGAATAACTTCAGTTAAAAATTCCTTCAACACTCAAATTAAATACTGTATTTTTTAAAAAAGAGCAGATAAAGGTACTTAAATTCTCTTATACGTCCAGTTGAATATAACCAAGTTCTTAGCTGGCCAAGCTGAAGTTTTAAAGCAGGAATTATTTCACATGCACCAGTTTAAATATGCAAGGACAGGAAATCAAAGAATGTGGCTACCCCCACACCTGTAATTACTAGCAAATAACAAAATTCAGCCAACACTAGCTTCAGTTCAAGTTACTGAAGAGCAGAATAACTTCAGTTAAAAATTCCTTCAACACTCAAATTAAATACTGTATTTTTAAAAAAAGAGCAGATAAAGGTACTTAAATTCTCTTATACGTCCAGTTGAATATAACCAAGTTCTTAGCTGGCCAAGCTGAAGTTTTAAAGCAGGAATTATTTCACATGCACCAGTTTAAATATGCAAGGACAGGAAATCAAAGAATGTGGCTACCCCCACACCTGTAATTACTAGCAAATAACAAAATTCAGCCAACACTAGCTTCAGTTCAAGTTACTGAAGAGCAGAATAACTTCAGTTAAAAATTCCTTCAACACTCAAATTAAATACTGTATTTTTTAAAAAAAGAGCAGATAAAAGTACTTAAATTCTCTTATCGTCCAGTTGAATATAACCAAGTTCTTAGCTGGCCAAGCTGAAGTTTTAAAGCAGGAATTATTTCACATGCACCAGTTTAAATATGCAAGGACAGGAAATCAAAGAATGTGGCTACCCCCACACCTGTAATTACTAGCAAATAACAAAATTCAGCCAACACTAGCTTCAGTTCAAGTTACTGAAGAGCAGAATAACTTCAGTTAAAAATTCCTTCAACACTCAAATTAAATACTGTATTTTTTAAAAAGAGCAGATAAAGGTACTTAAATTCTCTTATACGTCCAGTTGAATATAACCAAGTTCTTAGCTGGCCAAGCTGAAGTTTTAAAGCAGGAATTATTTCACATGCACCAGTTTAAATATGCAAGGACAGGAAATCAAAGAATGTGGCTACCCCACACCTGTAATTACTAGCAAATAACAAAATTCAGCCAACACTAGCTTCAGTTCAAGTTACTGAAGAGCAGAATAACTTCAGTTAAAAATTCCTTCAACACTCAAATTAAATACTGTATTTTTTAAAAAAAAAAGAGCAGATAAAGGTACTTAAATTCTCTTATACGTCCAGTTGAATATAACCAAGTTCTTAGCTGGCCAAGCTGAAGTTTTAAAGCAGGAATTATTTCACATGCACCAGTTTAAATATGCAAGGACAGGAAATCAAAGAATGTGGCTACCCCCACACCTGTAAATACTAGCAAATAACAAAATTCAGCCAACACTAGCTTCAGTTCAAGTTACTGAAGAGCAGAATAACTTCAGTTAAAAATTCCTTCAACACTCAAATTAAATACTGTATTTTTTAAAAAAAGAGCAGATAAAGGTACTTAAATTCTCTTATACGTCCAGTTGAATATAACCAAGTTCTTAGCTGGCCAAGCTGAAGTTTTAAAGCAGGAATTATTTCACATGCACCAGTTTAAATATGCAAGGACAGGAAATCAAAGAATGTGGCTACCCACACACCTGTAATTACTAGCAAATAACAAAATTCAGCCAACACTAGCTTCAGTTCAAGTTACTGAAGAGCAGAATAACTTCAGTTAAAAATTCCTTCAACACTCAAATTAAATACTGTATTTTTTAAAAAAAAGAGCAGATAAAGGTACTTAAATTCTCTTATACGTCCAGTTGAATATAACCAAGTTCTTAGCTGGCCAAGCTGAAGTTGGGTACACACCTGCCATCAATTAACGAGACTCTGATTAACCCCAAATGAAGTTCAGCTGTCTTAGTAAGATTTTCCTGACATTTACTCAGCTGCCTGCTACAGAAAAAGCCATGGTTCACAGACAGCTTACAAAGCATCAAAGGGATCTCATTGTTGAAAGATATCAGTCAGGAGAAGGCACAAAAAAATTTCCACAGCATTGGATATACCATGGAACACAGTGAAGACAGTCATCAAAAAGTGGAGAAAATATGAGATAACAGTGCAAAGAACTGGACATCCTTCCAAAACTGATGAAAAGACATGATGACTACTGGTCAGGGAGGATGTCAAGAGACCTACAGCAACACTGAAGGAGCTGCAGGAATTTCTGGCAAGTACTGGTTGTGTACTACATGTGACAACAATCTCCCATATTCTCCATATGTCTGGGCTATGGGGTACGGTTGCAAGATGGAAGCCTTTTCTTACACAGCTAAAATTTGCAAAACAATACATCGTCACCCAAAAGCATATGGGAAAATGTGTTATGGTCTGATGAGACCAAGGTTGAACTTTTTGGCTACAGTACCAAAAGGTACATTTGGCGCAAAAACAATACTTTGTATCACCAAAAGAACACCATCCCCACGGTGAAGTATGGTGGTGGCAGTATCATGCTTTGAGGTTGCTTTTCTTCACCTGGAACTGGAGCTTTCGTCAAGGTGGAGGGAATTATGAACAGTTCCAAATACCAGTCACTTTCAGCCCAAAACCTTCAGGCATCTGCTAGAAAGCTGAAGATGAAGAATTTCACCTTTCAACACCACAATGACCCCAAGGATACATCCAAATCAACAAAAGAATGGCTTCACCAGATGAAAATTAAAGTTTTGGAATGGCACAGCCAGAGCCCAGATCTAAATCCAATAGAAACTCTGTGAGGTGACCTGAAGATGGCTGTGCACAAGAGATGCCCTCGTAATCTGACAGACTTGGAGTGCTTTTGCAAGGAAGAGTGGGCAAATATTGCCAAGTCAAGATGTGCCATGCTGATAGACTCCTACCCAAGAAGACTGAATGCTGTAATTAAATCAAAAGGTGATTCAACAAAGTATTAGTTTAAGGGTGTGCACACTTATGCAAGCAGCTTATTGTACATTTTTTATTTTTATATATATTTTTTCCCCTAACAGATTTGTTTGTCAATTGAATTGTGCAGGTTATAGGTCACATTAAAGGTGGGAAAAGTTTTGAAATTATTTATTGTGATCTCATTTTTATATCACAAAAAACGTCAATTAAACAACAAATCAGTTAGATGTACAATTTACACATTAACTCTTAAAGTACCAACTATAAATATAAAAATATCACTACATATAAAATACATTTACACTTACATTCAACGTTTAGACCTTTGGGTATCAAGTATCATATTTTAAAATACATACAATGTCTTTATATGCAAAATGGCTGTATTCTCCTTGTAGAAAATGTTATTGTGCAAGTGCTTTCATTTGAATCAATTTTCAAACTTCTTCAGACAATTCTTCTATTTGATGCAGCAGTTTATATCCACATTCTGATAAAAAAAGTCATCAACTCAATCAACACATTAAGAATGCAATCAATAAAATGCTAAAGATACACATCCCAAATTACATTCACATTACTAACCTGTGAATTAATGAATGATATTTAAAAAACATGAAAAAAATCATTAAATACATTAATTTCCTTACTATAAATTAAAAAAAACATAAATATCCAAGAAAAATGTTAAAACTAACCAACAATCCTCCAAATTCATATCCTTAAGCTTTAATAGGTGAAAACCATTTACCTATATAGTTGCCTAAGTTTCAAAGTGCACATAAGAGGCATATTCATTAAGGCCTGGAAAAATATGTGCAAAAGTTCTAATCTGCCATAAAAGCTCATTTTCCTCTAGCTTAAGTGCCCATGGCCCCCCTATTTTATTATATTACTCCTGATGTAAAATAGTAAAATTAAATTTATGAGCAGGGAATTCCAATATGTGCCTAGCCAATGCATTAGTTGTACTTCCTTTATTAATATGATAGATATACTCGTACATTCTTTGTCTCAATGTTCTCTCCATCTTCCCTATATAAAAAGACTGGCATTGTTGATTGTTTATATAGGGAAGACGGAGAGAACATTGAGACAAAAAATATAATGCGTTGGCTAGGCACATATTGGAATTCCCTACTCATAAATTTCGTTTTACTATTTTACATCAGGAGCAATATAATAAAAGAGGGGGGGCCATGGGCACTTAAGCTAGAGGAAAATGAGCTTTTATGACAGATTTGAACTTTTGCACATATTTTTCCAAGCCTTAATGAATATGCCTCTATTATGTGCACTTTGAAACTTAGGTAACTAGATAGGTAAATGGTTTTCACCTATTAAAGCTTAAGGATATGAATTTGGAGGATTGCTGGTTGGTTTTTAACATTTTTCTTGGATATTTATGCTTTTTAATTGATAGTAAGGAAATTAATATATTTAATGATTCATTGATTAATTCACAGGATAGTAATGTGAATGTAATTTGGGATGTGTATCTTTAAAGGAAAACACAATAGAACTCAAAAAAACATAATTTTTTCATTGCATCTTTGTTTTTTGAGCTATTGTAATGCCTCAAAATCACTCCAAGTGTTTCTTTTACAATTTTAATGTGTTTCTCTCAAAATGGCAGATGATGGGGCCTGCCTTGGTAACGTGATCTTATTTTCTTGCTTTCCTTCTTTTTTCCCAGAATACATTTCAAGTCCTCTTTATATGACTCATGCTAGACATAAAGAAGTGGTGCTGTTTTCTCATGCCATTAAAATATAATGGCAGGGCTGTGAAGCACTGTCACCTAAACACACCTTCTGTAAAAGAGCTGCTTCTCTGTTTACCTGACTGAGCCTCATGTATCTCTCTGACAGAGCTTGTTCTATGCTATAAATAGCTGTTAGCTACTTGCAGCAAATGAAAGCATATAAAAACTGTTTTTTGTAAGAGGAGTCTTTTGTAGTCCCAACAAACTTGGTAAACCCTTCCCTATACTCCAATGCTGAGGCGTGAAAACTCTCACTGCAGTAAATGATTCATTGCTGTACATTTACAAGTGACAAGTAGTAGGACTCTAAACTTATTCTGTCTGCTACTTCCCAATGCTTTCAGTGGGAGGATTTTTCTCTCTCATGAATGATGCGGACTTAAAATGTGCTTTACTAGTTCCTCAGTTATTTCTGTCATTGTCCCCCTCCTTTTAGCCATTTCATATTTATTTATACTTTGGTAACCAGGAAAGTGAACTGGTTCCTGGATCCTTTTAAGCATCAACATAAGCTACACTGGCAAAGATAATAACAGTTATTAAATGCATATCAATACAAATAAAAAAATACTGACAGAAAGACATTGACCAAGATTGCATGTGGAACACATAGTCAATGTGTGACTAAGTAAATCACTGAGCAACACTTACTGGAATGTATACATTAATAATGCTTAACTATACTATGTTTATTATAAATTCATTATATGCACACATATTATACACACACACACACACATACTGTGTATGTGTGTATGTATGTGTTTCTGTATATGTGTATATATAAAGGATGTGTACAAAAGCATGTGTGTGTATGCATTTAAACACAGTTAAGTACTTCTGATTTCCTTTTCTTAGTGTTCTTAATGCAAGAACACATAGTAAATGTATGCTAAAGTAAATTCAGCTGAATAGATAGAAAATGGTAAATGCATTTATGCTTTACAAGAAAAAAAAATATTTACTGACTTTTCTATAAATGTCCCAGAAATCTTTGCTACTACTCTTAAGTTATCTCAACACAAACTATTATAAATAACATTTAAAGCTTAGAATTTCAATACTCTGTTGCTGCTTATGTAAATTTGTCAGAAGAGTTGACAATTGCCTTTAAACCCCTGACCGATCTAATTGATTTGTCTTGCTGTGAAAGGGGAGTGTTAAGTTCTCCTCCCCTCTGCAATAAAAACAGTGGAAACAATTTCACAGCTTTCTGTCTTTTTTTATATCAGCTGCTGTGTTCCTGACATTAGCAGAATTAATTACCAGTCTAAGACTGACAGCAGTACCTGACAGGTAAACTACAGATTTAACTGTGTCTATGATATGTCATACAGGTGGAGACAAATTTCTCTACAAAGTATATGAGAAGTTCAGTTTAAAAAAAAGTAGGTGGGCTTTCCCTTCCTTTGATTCCAATGCAAGGAAATAAAAGTTTTAAAAACTACAAGCAGGTTTCTGGTACATACACAGTGCTGGAACCATATTGTAGGGAGAAAAGAAACCTAACAATTGAGTTAAACTGTATGAGAGGGTGGAGTGTTCCTTTAACATTTTAATGATTGCATTCTTAATGTGTTGATTGAGTTGATGATGTTTTTTATCAGAATGTGGATATAAACTGCTGCATCAAATAGAAGAATTGTCTGAAGAAGTTTGGAAATTGATTCAAACGAAAGCGCTTACACAATAAGATTTTCTACGAGGAGAATACAGCCGTTTTTCTTGTTTGTTTCTTATCAGTTTTGTCATTTGTGTTTTTTTCACAATTTCTTTATATAATAATTTATCTTTTAATAAATTTGCTTCCCCAAATTTAGTAATCACCTGCTCTAAAACAGTACCTTGCAATAAGACAGCATTACTTTCATAATACTGTTTAAAATGTACTGCAACTGTCCTTTCCATGTTGTTTTTAATATTCCTTATGTGTTCTTACAGTCTATATTTGAAAGCTCTTTTGCTCTCACCAATATAAAAAGAATTACACTGACATCTGAGGGCATAAATAATGCCCTCAATGTTGCAGGTATACATTTTATTAGTAAAGTAGGGAAGGCTATTAATCCCATTGAAAGACTGTACTATATTCCTACAGCTACACCACCTCATCATCTTCTTTTGACTGCTCCCGTTAGGGGTCACCACAGCAGATCATCTGTTTCCATTTCTTCCTGTCCTCTACATCTTGCTCTGTCACACAA
Source organism: Protopterus annectens (assembly GCF_019279795.1). NCBI lineage: Eukaryota > Metazoa > Chordata > Ceratodontiformes > Protopteridae > Protopterus > Protopterus annectens. The sequence goes on from NC_056750.1 coordinate 635,417,329, forward strand.
ACCACCTGCATGTCCTCTCTCACCACATCCATAAACCTCATCTTAGGCCTTCCTCTTTTCCTGTTACCTGGTAGCTTCATCCTTAGCATCTTTTTCCCAATATACTCTGCATCCCTCCTCAGCTCATGTCCAAACCAATGTAATCTTGCCTCTCTGGCTTTGCCTTCAAACCTTCCAACCTGGGCTGACCCTTTAATATACTTATTCCTAATCCTGTCCACCCTCATCACACCCAGTGCAAATCTTAACATCTTTAACTCTGCCACATCCAGCATAGATTCCTGCCTTTTTGTCAATGCCACTGTCTCCAACCCAGCTGGTCTCACTACCCTCTTGTAGACCTTCCCTTTCACTCTTACTGGTACTAGTCTGTCACAAATCACTCCTGACACTCTTCTCCACCCACTCCATCCTGCCTGTACTCTCTTCTTCACCTCTCTTTCAAACTCGCCATTACTCTGAACTGTTGATCCCAAGTATTTAAACTCATCCACCTTCACCACCTCTACTCCCTGCATCCTCACCATTCCTCTACCCGACATCTCATTCACACACATATATTCTCTGTCTTAGTCCTGATAACCTTAATTCCTCTTCTCTCTAGAGCATATCTCCACCTCTCCAGGGTCTCCTCCACCTGTTCCCTACTCTCACTACAGATCACAATGTCATCAGCAAACATCATAGTCCACTGGGATTCCTGTCTGATCTCGTCTGTCAACCTGTCCCTCACCATTACAAATAAGAAAGGGCTCAGAGCTGATCCTTGATGTAATCCCACCTCCACCTTAAACGCATCCATCACTCCCACCGCAGACCTCACCACTGTCACACTACCGTCGTACATATCTTGTACCACTCTTACATAATTCTCTGACACTCCCAACTTCCTCATACAATACCACAACTACTCTCTAAGCACCCTGTCATATCCTTTCTCCAAGTGCACAAAGACACAATGCAACTCCTTCTGACCTTCTCTGTACTTCTCCATCAACACTCTCAGAGCAAACATTGCATCTGTAGTGCTCTTTCCTGGCATGAAACCATACTGCTGATCACTAATCATCAACTCCCTTCTTAACCTAGCTTCCACTACTCTTTCCAATAACTTCATGCTGTGACTGATCAATTTAATCCCTCTGTAGTTACTACGATTCTGCACATCACCCTTATTCTTAAAAATCAGTACCAAAACACTTTCTCCATTCCTCAGGCATCCTCTCACTTTCCAAGATTTCATTAAACAATCTAGTTAAAAACTCCACTGCCATTTCACCTAAACACCTCCATGCTTCCACAGGTATGTCATCTGGACCAACAGCCTTTCCATTCTTCATCCTCTTCATAGCTGTCCTTACTTCCTGCTTGCTAATCCGTTGCACTTCCTGATTCACTATCACCACATCATCCAACCTTCTCTATCTCTCTCATTCTCTTCATTCATCAGCCCCTCAAAGTACTCTTTCCATCTGTTCAACACACTCTCATCGCTTGTGAGTATGTTTCCCTCATTATCCTTTATCACCCTTACCTGCTGCACATCTTTTCTAGCTTGGTCCCTCTGTCTAGCCAATCTCTATAGGTCCTTTTCTCCCTCCTTAGTGTCCAGCCTTTCATACAACTCTTCATACACCTTATCCTTAGCCATTGCCACCTCTCTCTTTGCCATGCACCTCATCTCCTTATACTCCTTTCTACTTTCACCTATCTGACAATCCCACTTCTTCTTTGCCAACTTCTTTCTCTGTATACTCTCCTGTACAGCTACACCACCTACCACATGCAAATTTACCTATCATGGGAGTGTGTGATTTACTTGTATTATAGAAGAAACAAAACAGCTATGTACTAACATAACTCCTATACTGTGACCTCTTTTATATGATATTAAGGGTTTATTATTAAATAAGTTACATAGTTCCCTGTTTTTACCAAAAAAGACCAATAATATTTTAATTTCATATAACTAGTAACAAAATAAACCTCTATTACATTCATTACTAAAAGCCTCAGTCACTATCTTACTATTATAACCCCTCTTAATGAACATATCCATAATTTCTTCAGCTTCGTTAAGAAAGTCAGATTCCTCATTACAAAATCTTCGAAGACATAAAATCTCACCATAAGGTAGTGAAGAAATTAAATGTGGAGGGTGACAACCTTATCCATGTAAATATTGTTCATGTCCATAACATTTTCTAGGAATACTAGTTTTGATTTTTCCACTGTTCATACCTAACAAATATCAAAAAAAAAAAGAAACTTGCTGGCCTTACTGTAGGTCATCAAACTTAAAATCAAATGTATTAATTTGTAATTCATTAACAAAAACATGTACTTCATTACCACCTTTACAAATAAAGATTAAATAATCTATGTATCGAAGGTAATTCATAACATACCTATTCATAAAATAATGACCATATAAGTATTCTATTTAAAAAAAAAACATAATTAAATTTTCATACATGGGTGCAAAGAAACACCCAATGCAGCATCTTGAATTTGATGATATACTTCATCATTAAAAGTAAAAAAAAAAAGTTATGTACTTATCATAATGTTCTGAGTAATTAGACTTAATTTGTCATCAACCTGTGGGCTTCGGATCTGGACCGGATCCAAGATGGCAGTTTCACCAGCATCAGATCTGAGCTCCAAGCTCCTCCCCTTACCGATAATACCACAGAATCTCCTTCTTCCCTCAGATCGAGTTTGCCAACCAACACATGAGCCTGATCGGCAATACCTGACCCACAAGTAAAAGCAAGAGGGCTGCAAGGGTACTATCTCTTGGTTACTCAGGTGAAAGAACCCAATAACAAGACCAGAGGGAAGGAGGGAGGGATGGCTGATGACAAATGAAGTCTAACTACTTAGATGGAACGTTATGGTAAGTACATAACTTCTTTATCTGAAGTAGTTAACTTCATTTGGTCATCAACCTGTGGGACAGAGTCCCCAGCTAGCATAAACTTAGGAGGCCCTCATGGAAGGACATTCTGGAGCATCGCGGAGCCAAAGGATGCTCTTCCGCTGGAAACCATGTCCAATTTATAATGAGAAATGAAAGTATGAGACGAGGACCAAGTAGCTGCTGAACAAATATCATCCAAGGATACGCTGGACCAAAAGGCAGCTGACGTAGCCATGGACCTGGTAGAATGGGCATGCACCTTCCCTGGAATAGGCATACCTTTATCTTTGCAAACCTGCAGAATGAAAAGGGAAATCCACTTGACAACTGTCACCTTGGAAACTGGTTTGCTTAGAAAAGGTCTAGTGAAGGACACATATAATTGGTCAGACTTGTGAAAGGGCCTAGTCCTGTGTAAGTAGAAATGTAACTGCCTATGCACATCTAACAAATGTAGTTTATATTCCCCCCTGTTCTGAAAACTTGGAAAAAAAGGTAGATTATTTGATTCTGAAGCCACTTTAGGCAAAAAAGAAGGATTAGTCCAAAGTGAGACCCTGTCTTTATGAAAAATCATATAAGGAGGTTTAACAGATAATGCTTGAAGTTCTGACACTCTCCTAGCCAAGGTGATGGCCACTAGGAAAGCCATTTTCCAAGATAAAATTTCAAGTCCACAGAGGCAGCTGTCTCAAAGGGCGGAGCAACTAACTCCTGTAAAACCAAGGTAAGGTCCCAAGGAGGAGTAGGGTCCTTAGCCAGAGGCCTTAAAAAAAGGTACCTTTAATAAAGGTTTTGCAGAGTCTGGAGGAAGCTAAAGACCCCATGTTTTCACCTACATGGAAATTAGAAATGGCAGCCAGTTGAACTTTCACTGTAGAGGAGCTGGCACCCTGCTGGAAAACGTGTGCTAAAAATTCAAAAAATGCTAGCACTGGAGCCATAAAAGGATCCCTGAAAAGCTCAAATAGAAAAACGCTTCCACTTACTATGGTAAACTTTCCTGGTAGACAACTTATGAGCTGCCACCAGAATAGATCTAAAAGGGGAAGAAAGTCTGTGAGTCCTGGCAATCAATGGAACTGGAGCAGCCAAGCTGTGAGCTTCAGACTGCCCAGGTCTGGAGGGGGAATCCCCGATGGGTGCAAAAGTAAGACCCGGGATTAGATCCAAGGAGGAGCTACCAGATGAGACCACAGACAGGGAAACCAGATCTGGTGAGGCCAGAATGGGGAAATGAGGATGACTCTGCTCCCCAACCAAAGAGCTTTCTGTAAAAACTTGGTCATGAGAGGTAATGGAGGATATGCATAAAGGAGACCTGGAGGCCAAGCATAGATCAGAGCGTCCCTGGGGGGGGGGGTTCCCCCTGAGGGAGGATCAGAGCAAAGAACTCACGGCACTCCGCGTTGGAAGGAGATGCAAAGAGATTGCAGCAATGCAGACCCCACTTAAGGAAGATCTGCTCCGCTACATAAGGATTCAGAGACTACTCATAAGACATTAGGCTAGTTCTGCTCAATTTGTCTGCCAGTATGTTGGACCGACCCGGAATGTGCACTGCTATCAGAAAATGGTTGGTGGAGATCGCCCATTCCCACACTCTCATGGCCTCTTGACAAAGGGGGTAGGATCTGGTTCCTCCCGGTTTGTTGATGTACCAGACCACTGACATACTGTCTGTCTGAATCGTAATAGTTCCCAGAGGAAGAAAGGCATGAAGGGCCTGCAATGCTAATAAGACCGCCCTCATCTCCAGAACATTGATATGCAGATTGGCCTCATTCAGGGACCATATGCCTTGGACTGTCTTGCCCGAGAAATGCCCCCCCCCCCCTAGTCAGGAGGTGTCCATGGTCACCGTGGCTTGGGGAGAGGCTACAACAAAGGACCATCCCTATACTATCTACGAAGAGCGAAGCCACGAGAGGAGGGACTTCCTGCAAGCCTTGCTTATGCGAATCGGATGTGTCAATGGCCGATCCAATAAGGAACACTGGACTGCCAACATCCATTGTAGAACCCTCATGTGAAGATGAGCACAAGGAAGAAGAGTGATAGTGTCTGCCATGAATCCTAGGGCTCTTAACACCACTTTGGCTGGAGGAAAGGGATACTGTAAGATTGCAAGAACATGAAAATTTAAGCTCTGAACCCTCTCAAGTCAGAAAGACTTTGGATTGCAATGTCTATTCTCACCCCTATGTAGTCCAGGACCTGAACAGGTTCTAGAAAGGACTTGGCTATATTTATTGTGATGCCCAGCAAGTCTTACAACTTCTGGAAATAATCCCTGGCTTGACAGAGTAGATGCCTGGTGGGAGTGGGAAGGAGACAATCGTCCATGTATGGATAGACCTGTATGCCCTAAAGCCTCAGGTGAGCTGCTACTGCTGCCATGACCTTGGTGAACACACTGGGGGCTGTGTTGAGACTGAAGGGTAGGGCCTGGAACTGGTAGGGATTGGTCACTAGCCAAAAAACAGAGGAACCTCCTAAAGCGTCTGTGCATCTTTATATGGTAGTATGCATCCTGGAGGTCTATTGAGCACATCCAGTCATTTTCCTGCAAATAAGGCAGGATGGATTGCAGAGTGCCCATCCGGAACTTTTCTTTGGCAACTGACAGGTTTAGAGTGGAAAGGTCGAGAATCGGCCTTAAGTCCCCTGTCTTTTTTGGCACCAAAAATAACCTGGAATAGATGCCTGATCCAGACTGATCTGGGGGGACAGGTTGGATGGCCCATTTGCTTAGCAGCTTTTCTACTTTGAGCACTGCTGCCTCCTTTTGCATGGGTGTAACATCTGGATATTATTTGGAGCAGCCAATGGTCTGTTGACACGGACTCCCATGCCATCAGGTGCATCAAAAAATGGCCCCCTGTCTTGCCCCCCTCTGCCTCTAGGGGAAAAAGACTCCTGAGTATCCTGGGAATACTGAGACTTCTGGAACCACATCTTCTTTTGCCCCCACTGATTCCTGGAAAAGGATCTTTGTGAGTTAGGAAGTGGATCCTGATGGCAGACAGTGTCATCCCATCCTTCTCACTCTGGACTAGTGTGTCACAAACCATCTTCCCAAACAAGGAAGAGCCATCATAGGCAGCATTCACAAAAGACGCCTTGAAGGGTTCCATGAAGTTACATAGCCTGAGCCAGGCATGTCGGCTCATGGCAATGTCAGAACCAGCCGTCCATGCTGCTCCTTCGGTGGCATGAGAAAGGAGGTGCATGGACGTGTTGGTAACCGCTTTCAGAATGGCCATTTGCATAGAGAATGAGCATTTATCCATTAGTAACATGGACTCCAGGGGAGACTTAGTGTACTCTTTCATCAGGTCACCCTGAAGTCTGGTAACGTGGGCCATATAATTCAGTGCCCTTATACAAAAGGTGACTGGAGCATAAGTCCGCTTTCCCAGACAGTCCATTGTCCTGGACTCTTGGTCCGGAGAATGGACCGCAGAACTCTCCTGTGCTAGCTCCTTCTTCATGGTGGCCACTACCACCATGGCATCTACTGGGGACCCCTTGCTCCAACTTGGTCTATCTACTGGGGGGCTCAAAATTTTATCTGGATGCTTTGGAATTGGCTCCACAGTGTCCGTCTCTTTCTATGCTCTGGTGGTAATGAGGTCAACCAGGGGGGTCAGTGGGGGGTCCCCCGAGAAGTAGATGGGCCCATGTCAAATGCCTCCAGAAACACTGACTAATTCGAGGAAGGCTTGGGGTGGACCAACCCCCCGCTGGCGCAGGATCTCTATGATGTCTCCAAAGGAGGCATCCTTGGGGGGGTGATCTGGGGGCAGCCTTCCCCTTCCTCCAAGTCGGTATCCTCTGTGAGGGACTCAGGGGAGTCCATGTGCCTCCTCTTGTACTTGCATTTGTGAGGAACCTCTTTGGTGGGACTCTCTGGAGAGGACTCACGAACAGCTTGCGGTTCCTCAAGGGGAACAGTATGGGGCATGTTGAGTACGGGCTGTCCCTGCATGGGCAGAATGGCAGAAACCACACCCAAAAGAGAGGGGGTCGGGGTGGACTCCGAGGAGATGGTCATGGGCCTTGATCCATTAGAGAGAACCCTCTCCACCATGGTGAATGCCAAGGAGGAGTGAGCCTCCTAAACCACTGAAAGAGAAGATGCTCTCCCTGGATCTGTCATGGGGATCGGAGCCGAGACCCCGAGGGATAGGCCGTGACCCGACAAAGTCAGAGCCGAAGGAGAAAAATCCAACCCCTCAGATCCGATGCTCAGGCTATGGCTCTGAGAGCTCAGATCTGACCCAGTTGGACCAGACAAGCTCAAGGTAACTGCCGGCCTCGAGGTAGATGGTACCATCAGCGCCAACTCCCTGACTCCGGAACCTCTCGGATCCAGGGAGTCCGATAATGGAGGATGGATCAGAGAAGGAGAAATCGAGGCAAACAACGGTAGTGAGCCCCTCCAGAGGGAGTGGGTGCCAGCAAGACCACCATCTGAAGCTGGGTATGAATAAGCCTTCGCATCATCCTGTCCATGTCGGCTTCCGATAAACTTCTAGTTGACCTTGAAGAAGCCACTGATGCTGGCCGGGAAAGACAGTGAAGAAGCCCTAGATGGAGGCCAAACCTCCTCTGACTCTGGAGAAAACCTCAGAGAATGGAGCCAAGGGGAAGTCAGCCTGGTAATGACAGGTAGCTTGGGAGGAGGACCCACCGGATCCAAGCGTTCCGGGGATCTCCTCCTTCCCTTTTCTCACTTTCTCTCTCTCTCCCTGTCTTTTCTAGACTCCCTTTCCCCAGGTCTGTGGTCAGGATGGTGAGTCCCTGTCTGGGAGGGAGGGGAGGACACAACAGCCGTGGTAAAAGCAGTCACAGATGTGACCACAGAAACAGTCACAACAGAAGATGAGGAGGCGGCCGCCTCCATAGAGGGGAGAAGCCCCTTCAAAATCAACTTGGCCCTGCAGTCTTTCAGGGCCCTGGGGATAAACCCCGGGGATATGGAGCAGTCAAGAGGATAAGTGAGCTGCCCCCAAATGCACAACACACAGAGTGTGGCCATCCGCAGGTGACAACTTATGGTCACACTCTGTGCATTTTCTAAAGATCAACTATTGTTGATCTGTCATAATCAAAGCCAAATGGGTACAAGGTACCAAAGGCTGACAACCCAACCCCAACAATAAACACACACACACACTCAAATACAAGGTGGGAAAGGGGAAGAAGGTCTGCACTAGCTACACTACCCGAAAAACTTTACTTTCCTACTTTTTTTTTAAACTAACGAAGAACGCGAAGGGGAGGTAAGGAAAAAGGGCTAAAGATATACCAAAAAGCTTTACACACACAACCCCCGAAAATTGTCTTACCAGCCTGGAGATCAAGGGATCATGTTGTAGGCAAACCCAGGGCAAACGAGATCTGAGGGAAGAAAGGAAGTGCAGTGGTATTATGGGTAAGGGGAGGAGCTCGGATCTGATGCTGGTAAAACTGCTGCCTCAGATCCGGTCCAGATCCGAAGCCCACAGGTTGAGGACCAAATGAAGTTAACTACTTCAGATAAAATTTTATTTGACAAATATACTGACTCAGTTATGTAATCAAAAACTGGACTGTCACCTAAAAAGAAATGTAAATCTTCTATACCATGTACATGTTTAATGTTAGTACATGGACTTTTAACATACAAAGAAAATCAATACACATCCTCAATCCAGCTAAACATACTTAATTTAGTCAAAAAAATCTGTGTTATCTTTAATATATAAAGGCAGTTTAATAACTAAATTTGGGTCTATACCCTTGTTGTTTTTACATATTTTTGCATTCTCATTGTTGTTTGCATTAGATATGGCTACAGACTCTTCTTTTTTGGTTCCCCATATTTTTCGAGAGGATATTGGTGGCAATCTTCATACTGATGGTTGGATATTAGGAACTGAGGTGCCAGGTGCTGTTGCTTCATTTCAGTTTTGGGGCAAACGTATGAATGATAGAAATGGTTGCATTAATAATCCTTTCTCCACTACTGGACACTGTGTCTACCTACAGACAGGCCAGCAAGTTTCTTTTTTAGATTTAAAAATATTCAAAGGCGCTTCCTGTAATGATTTTTTACCACATTATAAATATATCTAGCACAAGAAATGACATCTGCTCTCTGTCATAAGCTTTGGGGATTTGTTTTGGGCCGTGTAATTTCAAATAGTGCAGTTCAAATGGCTGTGGATAAACAGCCAGTGAAAAGGAAGCTGCAAAAATAAAAAAAAAAGAACAAAGTAAGTTTTCTTTTTTTAAAGGGTACAAGCCCCCACTTCCAACCATATGGGAGGATTCCACCCAACATACTAACTCAAAGATTGCAAAGCATCAGGGAAATAAACATATATCCTACTCAAGACTGTGAGACTTTACCATGCAAGGGTACTGTAGCTTCCCCATCCCTTCATTTTTATTTGTGACCAAACAAACTATGGCCAGAAAGAATTGTCCATTATTACTACACTAAACTGATACTTGCATTTTGCTTCACAATTTTATCTTCTGTTGCCTTCTGTATTGCCCTGCAACTTAAATTGCAGTGGAAGTCCTCTTAATAGTTTGACTAATACGGCTTTAGGATGAGGATTGTCAGAACTGTCAGCAGAATGTCTGGCTCCTCTCTGAAACCTTAAATGTTATGGAGCTTGATAATGAGATATTAGGCTGCAGAGCAGGTCACTGGCATTGCTACATGTACACTGCACTTGAATGGGTAGTACTTTTCATACCTTTGCATGGGGAGTGAAAAGTTGCTTCAAATACTCTGCACAGTCTTGCCTCTTTCCTTAATTTTCCTAAACACTTCAACAGTTCTGGATCTCAAAATGTCCAGTGTTTCATAAGCTTGACATCCTCTGGCAGGGGCAGAAGGCACGGGCAGGCATATCTTCTTATAACCTACAGCTTCTGCCTTGAATGCTGCATCTAAAGCATCAAAACCACATGAGTGTTTTGCTACCTGACAAAGACTGAGTGATGTCTAACAATTTTACTGTTGGGTCCCCATTAGAAAACTCTCCAGACTTCTTCATGATGCAGCACAGACCAACATTTTTTGTATTTGCTAATGTACGCATCTGACAGTTTATGACCTTGTAGACCAGAGTTACAGCTGTGTACACATTTCCAAACCATCCTTGCATTCTAGTACTCTGCTTTCTTTGTCCTTTAGGAGAGTATTGGGAGCAGGAACCAACTTGGACCCCTTTTCCAGAGCCATACATACCACTGTTGGAAGATGGAACTGCCATAGGGTTCTTGGAGGACATTGTTGAACTCCTGGAGCCTACAGAGCCTATCAAGTTTCTTTTGGGCAGATGGTTGGGAGTTTAATGCCTTACCAGCAGTCATAAAACATCTGCAAGGGTTTCCAAATCAGGAGGAAAAGCCACAGAGTTACAGGCATCCAGACCCAACAAATCAAAGTACATAATTTGGATATGTGATGCCTTCTTAGCTTCCTACCTGAAACACTTTCATCCTACTAAATATCTATCTAAATGAGCTCTTCTGTGTGTGTGTAAAGCTGAAGAAATAGTGTTTTCTGTATCACAATCATTACCTAAAGTGTAAGAAATTTGGGAAGAGTAATTCAATTGCTCCTCCTCAGTTTTAGAACAGTCATTCTCTACCTTCTTAAGAGAGGTTTCCTTTTTCCAGAAAACAATTCCAGATACAGGACTAGAGTCTGAATTGCAGGTTCTTTAAGGCCTGCAGGAAACAATTTGCCAAGAACCACCACTGAGGATAGCCTGAAAAAATGGAGAGTTGGAAAGACCTGCCAGATGCCCAGGAGACAGGTGATCTGTATCTCACTTTCTGGGTCCTTTTAGCTGCGACATCCATCTTAGAAGTCCAGAACTATGAATGGGGTAGCTCAGATTTCCACCTTACTGCCTTTTACATCCTTCCTTACCAAAACAGTAGACTGCCCATTCCCTCTTTCAGAGATAATGAAGAAAGCTTTGGCCATGGACATCAGGGATGTGATGTATACTTTGACAGCCAAACTACAGAAAGAAAGAAAAAAACTTTTAAGATCTTCTTGGCTTAGCGGGATGTATTTGTTTTCATACGGATGACTATACGTTTCCATCAGCATAACAACCTCTATAGGGGCTCCTTCAGAAGTTTTGGGAGTCAGAGATGTACAGTCTAGAAACTGAAAGAACTGTGATGGGATGTCAGGTGCCAATGTCACATTAACCATGTCCCATTCTGCCTTCTGGACTACTACTTTTTCCGGGGAATATCAGATGCAAAGAATGAACCTAAGGACATCAGTAAGGGCAGAGTGTTATGTCTTTAGCTTCTTTTGATCCAAACAATTTTGCAGGGGATGCTGCCTACTTCTTAAAGCTTCAGAAGTAAATCTTTGCAAGACCCTGCAGTCCTTTACAATGTGCACTGGAGCTAAACAAAAAACAAAGGGCAAGGAAATCTTTGTGGACAATCTGCCTGCCCCAACACTTAACAGTTCTTAGCCCCTGGCATACCCTAACACATAGCCAGATGTCTGAATCAAGAGTTGTAGCATGGCTATATAAAACTTGTAAGCACAATGAAAGTAGAAGCCAAGTTAAAATAGTTATCTCTTCTGAACTCTGGAGTGGGAGCATGAATGGCATACTACTAATGCAATGTACAAATGATGCATGAACTGCAGCAGGAAAGATCTAAAAAAAAAGTGTGAGCAGATCTGTTTTATACTTGGAGTGTTCTGACATCCTTGACAGAAGAATGCCTGCAGTTCCTAGAGGGAAAGGGTACTATGCTCTCAAATTGAATCCAGATATCAGGCCTTCTGTGTCCAAAGTCTTGGAAGACTAATGCAATGGAATGGGTTCAACAAAAACTGTTAAGAAGTAGTCAGTGAATGATAGAAGATGGCATATGTGCCATCTTTGACATTCTTTCTGAAAAAGCTTTTATTGCAGCTGCAAACAGTAAATTTAAGACTACATAACTTGTAAGGATTGTAGAATTACACACAGTAGTGAAAAACACTTTAAGACAACTTAAAAATAAATAACTGAAAGGTACAGGACAAGATGGGATTAACAAAGGAATTTTAATGGCTGATCCACTTCTACACATTGTAAATGCAAGTTTAAAAGTTCTATTTTTCTCCCTCTAGATGGCTTTAAAACTACCATGACACAAATGAAGGAAAAGGCAGAAAAACTGAACAATCATGTCAGAAATCACTTAATTTACTATCAAACATTATAAAGAAATAGAAATGTTAATAAGGGACTCGATATGGAGATATTAGTAAGGGGACTCTGAATGAAACAGAGAAGTTGAATGTAATTAATTTGTACTAGCATGTTTTGCTCTAACAAATCAAATCACTTCAGTGCACGTTACGAGCATTACTGCTACATATTCGAGAATTCAAGAAATACTGTACACTTTTATCAAACTGCTTGTCTGTGGTTTGTCAACATCAGGTTATCATTTAGGCAATGCTAATTTCTTAAAAACTTACTTTCTTTTATGTGGGTAGCATAGCCTCACTTTCAGAATACCCCTTAACATAATTAACCCATGGCACACACCATGGGAGTAAGTTATAAAAACATTTGGTAACTGTTTTTTTTTTTTTGATAAGCTAATCAAAGGAAAAAATAAATGGAATGAAGGCTGATGCAGCACAGGCAGGACTTTGTCTAGCGTTTAATCATGAACACAGCCAAATCAGCCTACAGGCCATTACAAGCTTTGCCAAGAAACCATGTTAAAAATACCTTTCAGACACAAGGAAGGCAACAGTGATAGACCATAGAAGTTGATGCTGCTCATTCATGCATTTACTTTGAAGGTGGTAAGGGTGTTGCTCTGCTTGACATGTAGCAGCAAATTATTCCAGTAGGATATGTATCTCTCATGACAACAAGGAGTAGTTATCTGCTAATGAAGGTTTGGGTCTTTTAATCAAGTATTTGAAGAATCATTTACTCAGTAAAGGAACAGGAGGTCAAAGGTATGGGGGGGATCTGTCAAGTGTGAAAGGCTAGACACAGATTACCATGAAGAAGCCTAAGACTGAGCAGAGTGTGACAGGGCTGTTTGGATAACTAAGGATCTTGAGGCAACTGATCCTTTCAGGTAGGAATCTCAGAGGTCTCCCAAGTTCAGTCACATCTTTACACAAATACATGGCAAAAAGGTCAGTATATTCAATAATGGGTCTGCATATATATATATGGGTCCCTATCTATTCACCGACAATTCATTTCACTGACACTCATTTCGTCGACAGTTCATTTCATCAACAGAAAGATGTGCCCCCTTCCCCAATGTTGTGCAACCCTGGAGTTGATATATATAGTTAGGGGGTGTGTGGGGGGCACAGCCCCCCACAATGGGGGGTGTGGGGGGCGAAGCCCCCACCTAACAATTTTTGAAGGGGGCACATCTTTCTGTCGCATTTAAATGAGTTTCAGTGAAATGAATTGTCGGTGAATAGATAGGGACCCATATATATATATATATATATATATATATATATATATATATATATATATATATATATATATATATATATATATATATATATATATATATATATACCTTGTTTCATATTGCTTATAATGTTTTTTCATATTGTTTAATTACTTACCGTGGAGCTTTTCTTCCCGGGCCTCTGGTGAAAATGGACCTGTGTCCAGTTGGACCATCCCAGTGAACAAATGTAAAATAAATAAAATAAAAATCAGAAGGGATGAAAGAGGATGAAACAGGTTTATTGTTCACATCAGGTGATTGCAAAGGGGGAGGTTACATATCCAATTGGTAAGGAAGTGGTTATGAAGAGCCATTTTAAAGTTGCTAGGATTATGTTGAAGGTGTATGGTTGTTGGCAGGTTATTCCATTTTTTTTGCTATGGTCCAAGAGTAACTGTCCTCCTGTTAATATGGGTTTATGGACTTGAAGATGATGCTGCTGTCCAGATCATAATGGTCTAGTGGGAGAATAGGGGGTGAGTAGTGCGTGGCAGTCTTGTGGTTTACACATTTGTTGATGAGTAATCGAGAGCTAAAGGAAAGACAAGTAGTGGGGGAGTTCAAGCCATTGTAACTTTTTTAGGACAATACAGTGGTGAGTTGAGTGGCAGGAGTTTGTATCGAATTTAGCAATTGTATTGTAGCATATTTCTAATTTTGATTGCTGAGAAGACTGCAGGTTGGTAAACAATGGTGCACCATAGGTTAGAGAAGGCAGAAGGTATGCTTGTGCTACAGTTAGTTTAGAAGTGAGGGAGAGGAACTTACTGTGTCTGTACAGCATCCCTAACTTCTCATGTGTCTTAGAAATACTGTTTTGAATATGCAAATCAAATTTAAGGTTGTTGTCAATTATTACATCTAGCAATTAGGTGTGGGCCAATAACTCAATTTCTGTAGTGTTGAGTCAGTAGATGTTAAGGTCAGGCTTATTTATAGGGGATTGTCGCTTGGGTGTGAAAATTATGATTTAGTTTTTTGGGGGTTAAGAGGGGATAATTAGAGTGAAGCCCTCTCTCTATGGAAGAAAAGGCTGCTTGGGTGTTTAATTGAAGTATATTTGTATTAGGTGCGGAGCAGACAATGGTAGAGTCATCTGCATATTGGACAAGGGAGTCCTTTGGTATAGCCATGTTGAGATTATTAATAAAAATATTAAATAGAGGGCTTAAGATGGAACCTTGTTGGATGCCTGTGGGGTTGGGGAGATAGGGGGAAATGGTATTGTGACATTTAACAGCATGCTCTCTGTGGAGAGAGAGAGCTTTGAAACCAGTTAAGAGCCGGGGGGGGGGGGGTAATCCTATTTTTGAAAGCTGTGATAGAAGGATAGAGTGAGAGATGGTGGTGAATGCCTTTGAGAGGTCTAAGAAAAGGGCCAACACAAAGTGTCCTGAATCCCTAGCTTTATTGACTATGTCTAGAAATGAAATCAAAGCAGTGGATGTGCTGTGGCCAGGACGGAAGCCATGCTGAGTGGAGGATAGAATGTTTTTAAGGAGATAGTCTAACAGTTGTTTTTGCATGCATTTTTCAAGGATCTTTGAGACAGGGGAGAGTATATTGATAGAGCAAAAGTTACAGACGTCGGTTGAAGACCCATCTTTGTGCAGAGGAAGTATGATTGCTTTTTTCCATAGAGAAGGGACATAGGATTCTAGGATTGAGCTGTTAATCAGAACACTAATAGGGTACGCCACAGCATCGGCAGCAATTTTTAGAAACTTGGCAGGTATCTTGTCAGCTGAGTTTGTGGAGAGTTTTAATTTTGAAATGTTTTTTAATGAAGGAGGTGGGGATGGGAGAGAGGTTAAACTGGTGGTGTATAGGTCTGCGAGTTATAAATTGGAGAAGGGGTAGGATGATGGGGCTGTGGGAAAAGAAATATTAGGGAATGGTATGGAGAAGGAGGCAGTTAAGTTGGCAATGGTATCAATAAAGTAGGTATTAAAAATGTTGGTTATTTGTTCAAGTGACATGCCAGGGTGTGGACAGGGATTTGGTTTGGTGCCAGGGTTTACAAGGTTATTTATGGATGACCAGAACATTTTGGGGTTGTTTTTCCTATTTGCCTGCTAATTATAGAAGTATTGTTGTTTGTCTTTGATAATGTGCTTTTAAATGCTGTTTTGGAGCTGTTTATAGGAAGTGAGGTCTAATGGGTTTTTAATTTAAGCCAGGATTTCCAAGCTTTAACTCTGAGTCATTAATTCTTTAGTAGGTCTTGTTAACCAGGGGGCATGATTTCTTCTGGAGGGGGCAAGACTCTGCAAAATGTTTAGAAAGGTGTCACTGAAATGAAGAAGAGCATCATCTAGAGGGAGAGGTTTAAGACTATTTCAGTTGATACTTTTTAGGGTGTTGTTGAAAGTGAGGGGGTTAAAATTAGAAAGATTTGGCAATTTTAGTGTTGTGGACTTTACTGGTGAGGGAGTAGGCACGGATGGCAAAGGCAAGGAGATGGTCACTAAATGAACTGGAATGGTGCCTGAGGTAACATATTTGGAGGGGTCTGTGACTAGAATCCTGTCTAAGATTTTGCCTTGATTGGCTTTGTTCTTGTACCTAGTAGGGTTAGAGATAAGTTGGGTGAAATTAAACAAGTTTATGCTAGGGTAGGACTGACTAGAGGCCTAGTCAATATTCATATCACCGAGAATAATAGTTTCATTTTTCATGTTGAAGGAAATCCGGGAAAGGATATTTTCTAAGATTATGATGTTATTTCCAGGAGATATATAAATGACTGATAGAGTCATTATCTGCTTGATTTATTGTCTATTTTTTGTTCTTATTTTACGCTTATTAAAGTGATTTATTGGTTACTTTCATTCTCATTTACATTTACTAAAGTTATCAAAACATTATTTTATAGTTTTTGCTCCAGCTTGACGTTCCTTAGCCTTTGAAGTTGTACTGTGGTCTTGGTTTTAGATTCGTAGTATTTAACACTGCCTACATCTACTGACCCGGTGTGTTATGCATGCCAGAGCTGCTTAAAAAGGAAGTTGCACTATTCAGAGTATTAAAATAAGGCACCTACACTTTATGATGTTAGGAGCGCAGATATAGGACAGTTTCTAAATAAGCCCCTAGTAAATTAACTGTAACGAAGGCTTCTGAGGCTGTTGATGGTCTCATGGTCACAGGCAGGTAAGCAGAATTATGGCACACAGGGGAGGACGAGGAAAAACTACCCAATTAATCCTTAAAACCATACACCTAGTATAAAAAGTTTTATACCTAGTGTGAACAATTTTAAAAGCTTAAAATTAAAATTAAACTGGGTAGTTGATGGCAATGACAAGCTTGGTATAAATGCTGTGTTTTACTGTTCTTTGATTGTCTGATGAAGTGGCTGGTGCCACAAAAGCGCTCACCTCTTTTACTAATAAAGCTGTTATTCTACATAGCCGTGGCTGCTACCTCCTGCTTTGTTTTTTACTATATTTAGTTAACCTGGTGTGCCACACAAGCAAAGCCAGGTGTCTGATAAATTGTCTTTGAATTAAGTTGCTAGTGGTTCTAATGGGATGGGATAGTGCATTCCAGATTTTGGCAACATAGCTTGAATATAGAGAGTCACAAGCACTATTGGTGGATTTGGAAACTTGTAATAGAGATGTATTTGTTGATTGAAATATACAAATGTTGGAAGAGGGATGAATTGTATTAAGGAGAGCAGGGAAGAGATCCTGGGGACCAAAGATTAATCAGGGAGTCGAGTGCTTAATCAGAGCAAGCATCTATCTTATATTTATGTGCTTGCATCTACTCTTGGTGTCCCATACATCTTGCACTTTTATCCTTCCTGAAACTGCTCCCCAAGCAAAGTTTGAGCATCTGGGGTGACTAACTGCTTTGGAACATGGAGGGAGAAGGGGAGACTTGGATTTAGGGATAGCTGGTGTCTCCATCAAGTGATTTCCCTTCTGACAAACCACAACACTGGGATTTGAAAAGACAAAGGGAAATGGTGCTGCCACCAAAAGGAACTCAGATATCACTGTATGTTTTTCATATAGAGTCTTGTCAGGGGTTTCATGAAAAACATAGAAGCCATGAGAGAGACAAACCCAAGGCAGTCCCTCGCAGTGACTTAAGTCTAAGTGGAAAACCTTAAAAATAGATCTATATATAGATCCACTTTTCCTGTGAAAGAAAAGCTCTTTGAACTGTGGTGTCTAGTCGACATCACAGAAACACAATCTTGTGAGAAGGAATAAAGAAAGATTTCTGAATGTTCTCTTGGGATCCCAGCTTGTGTAAGAGATCTCCCACTCAGGAGAGAGATTCACAACACTTTGACTAATACTCTGCAAATATAAGTAAGTTGTCTAAATGTGGACACCTTGTAGCCTGCAATGAAATAAAACTAGACACTTGAACAATACTCTAGATGCAATGGATAGTCCAAAGGGTAAGGCACAGAACTGATCATGTGATTTAGATACAGAAAACCTTAAGAAATGCCTGAAATTTGAATGAATACGGATATGATGATAACCATCTTTTAAATCTACCGTTACCAGTAAAATTGAATGACGAAGAAAAAGTAAAAGATTGTGAAGTGACATCATTTTGAATTTGGGCGCGATCATAAACAGATTTAGGAAAGAAAGATCCAGAAGTGGTCTCCAAGCATTTTCTTTCTTTGGCACTAAAAACATCCTTGAATAAAACCCTTTTCTCACCTTAGAAAGAGTAACTGGTTATATCACTTCCTAGGCCAGCATGTTACAAAGGATAAGTGGAAATAAAATGACTCTTGTCTGCAGAATGAGGAATTACCCCCAGAAAGGGTGGATTTCCTCCCACTGCCACTTGTAATCCTGATTAATGATCTTCAGGACCCTTTTGTCTAAAACTATCTGTTGCCATAGAGAAAAGTGGAGATTCAGACTTTCTGGAAGACAAAATGGGGTGCCAGGGTGGGAGTTGGGAGCAAATTATAAAATAATCGCTATGATTTACTGGACTGTCCTTGGATTTGGGAGTTTCCAGAATTCTTCCTGGAACTTCCTTGGCATTTCTTCTTTAACAGCTCTTTACCTGCATTTTAACACTATTTATTTTGTTTTTTAACAAAACTGTGTGAGGAGTTACAAAGTTCCTTGGAAAATCCATAAAAGGAGGGATAAACATCTTAGAGATTCCTTGTATCAAGCTTACCCCTTTCATCACACTTTTTTGAAGCAAAGGAGCCAAAAACTAAATCTTTATCCAAAGGAGAATTTAAAATCTAATTTTTCACATCTGGGAGGTTCTGAGAATGGATCCATGCAAACCTTCACAAAACAGTACCACTGATGATAGCCCTTGCAGAAGTATGAAGAGAGTCATACATACACTTATATAATGAATAGCGACTTGAACAGAATAAATGAAACTATTTAAAGCAGATTTTTTCCCCACAAAAAGAAACTGCAGACAAAACATTCCTCATACTTTCACAATTAGTCAGGCCAAATCTTAACATAAGGAGCCTGACAATTAAAAATTCTGAAAATCATAGGTGCAAAAGTAATAATTTTACCATCCTTATCAGAAGGAATTAACTAATTGTTTAGCAACAGGATTAAATAAAGCTGTAGCTGCTGAATCAGATTTGGAAAGAGTGTGTAAAAACTTAAAAGACAGAATACCTTTAAACTTTCTATCTGCCTTTTTTTAGGGGCAGCTGGATGACTGCCAGGAAAATTGCAGGCAGTTAATACACACATCCTCCAAGGGAGACAAAACTAGTGGAATGGGTGCAGGTTCTGGAGATTCCTTCTGCAAGAACTTATAGAAGTGTCTAAGGGACTCCGAAACCTCCGTGTTCTCCCACTGAAAACAATGGCACAGTCTACGAGGAGCATCAGAAAAAGAGAAGCCCCACAGGTAGAATCAGAAAATGAACTTTCCTCAGTCTAAATCAGAAAGCTGAGAATCTGTCACTTCATCCTCCTGTCCAGATTCAGAATCTTGAATCTCTTCAGAAAAGGGAAATTTGAGGAGTACATACGTGATTAGTTTTCTGCTTCTTTTTGACAGGAAAAATTAGGCAATGTATTTAGTGGTAGCAGCTTCCTTAGGGATGGAAAAAACATTCTAACAAACAGGGCAGCCTTCCCTGTTCCATCTCCCAGGACCAACAAGAGTAGCTCTTCCTTACCTGAACAGCTGCAGACAATGCAGCTAACCCCTGGTTCATATTGGCTGTAGGTGCTTTACCAGGGGGATTCGGGGTATAAGGTGAGTGGTCTGAAGTACAACAAATGGCCACAGCACTCACCAACCTGCAGCTGAGGCAAATTGCTAGCCTGCTGTGGTGGGAAATGTTTGCTTAACCTTTTCTCTTGCTTTTTGTGGCTGGAACAAGGACTGAATGTGGGACCAAGAGCTTGTTCCATGGTCAAGCTGAAAATCGTGCCTCTTTCCCATGGAAAACAAACAGCAAATGCAGGCAGAAATTGAAAGTCTTTAAAAAGCCGTTTTTCCCTCCATACAAACACAGCAAAAAGCACTTTAAAAGACTATGCCAACCCCACAAAGTAAAATGAACACAATTTCTCCACAAAAAAATGGTTTTCAGTTACTTTAAACAACTTCTAAACTGACAGGAAAAAAGCACTTTGGTTAAAAATACAGTACAGTCTCCTGACAATCTGTTAAAACACAAACTCCCAGCTTTAAAATAATTTTCCTGAAGAGGGAATAATAAGCAAAATTATTAAACAGAAGTTTTTTTTCCCCAAAGGAAACTTATTTGCCCAGCAAAAGAAGAGCATAAGCAGTCAATCCTCGGAAGTCTCAGAGGAGTGTAGTCTTCAGTGGCAGTAAACCTCTGATGGACTTGGAACCCAAACTTGTCTTTAGTCACCTCTGTTCATGCTGCCTGACAGTTTGAGCCTGTGGAAGGTGCCCTGAAGCTTTGGAAGCTGTCCGGCTGTTATACCCTTGGCAGGATACAACTCATATAGCTAACGCTACTGCAGCAGTGATCAATATGAACATTTGCAGTTATTTTTGATTTCACCAGCTACTTTACATTCATATTCAGCTTTAAACTTCCTAATATTACCCGTAAGCTCTTTGCTAGCTTACTCCGTTATGTTTTTAACATGGGTAGAGAGACCTTTTATAAGCACAAAATAATTTCCTTCTCTTATTATATAACTTTTTGTAAGGGGCTATTTTTACAATGTTCATTACATCTGGTGCAGATATGGACTGCATTACCGCACCATCTATTTAATTGTGAAAAGCCAAGAAGCACAGGCAATGGCTTCAGCAAGAGTCTATCAAAGGAGGAATACAACAGAATTTACTTTGGTCATCAAGTAATTTATGAAGGCTCAAGACCATGAAGTCCTAAAACATGAAGATGTTTATGAAAAAAGTACCACTAGTTTTAAAGGAAAAGTCACTTATTTACTGTCCAGTTAATAGGGGAAGATTATGCATACAGAGATGCACAAGTAGTGGCCATATTTGTGAAGACAGGAGCAAGGGTATTTGCGCTACTAGTAGGATGGTTAATTATTTGTTCAAGGGAAGCAGTGTTTATAATGTCAACGATGCATTGGCCATGCTGATTACTGGCACTTGGTAATTTACTGACAGACATTTGAAGTCCCCCAGTGGGGACATCAAAGACAGCTACCGTGGTCAGAATGGGGCATACAAGGTGCTCCATAGATAACTATAAAGTAATAATTAATCTTCTTTAGGGTAACTGGAATCAGTCATAAGAAAATTATATCTGTGAGAAATATTGATACTCCCCTGCAAATGACAGTAGCTGTGAAAACATGGCAAGCATTAAACCTAGGAGTAGAAGGAATGTTTTCATTGTTTTTTAAATATTACTATGGAGGCATTGATCACAAGGCAAAAAGCCACAATAAGGGAGGTACACACCATCTTTACACTATTTTTAACAATAAAGGTAAAACATGGAGGATACTGATACTGAATACCATAAACATTTTTATTTAATGCAAAAATGATATAAAGACTGAAAAAATAACATTACTAACTGTTGTGATATGAATGCAAAATACAGTGAATAATGCTTCATAGTGGGCCTTTAGGAGCAGCTTAAGACAAAGCATAAATAAAATTAAACATTTAATGTTAGTACAAAACTAATCTGATTATTTAATGAAACCAATTTCTAATTAACATTTTTCTGTTGATTTTCATTAGCCCTTTGCAGAGGTGAAGGGAAGATTAATGCAGTCTGCCCACTGCATGTCCCACCCAAACACGTGTTACTGTCAGCATATGATGAGTAGGGAAATTAGATAAAAATGTTCCAAGCAGCATTATGACGGGGTCCAGGAAGTCTTGACTTCCTTACCAGTCCCAACCCTTATCAGAGGAAGTCTGGGGGAGGTCAGGAAGTGCAGGTCACTCACATGAATGAATGAGGAGAGGCACCAGATAAAACTGATCAATAGCTGCAGGAGCAATAAAGACCCCCCCCCCCAAAAAAAATCTGCTTATAAAGAACTCAAGAATTTACAATTAAAGAATGCCGATAACATGTTTGAAAGATCATCGAGACTCTTGATGAAGATGCCTTTTGTGCGGAGTCTCTGCATTTCCTACCTGTGTTCATATGCGTTTTCACCCAGTACTCTGTCTTCCTCCCACATTCCAGAGGCATGCTACATGGTCTTATAAACTGCTAACAGTTGTGCTGATAAAGTGGATATTGAAGAATGAAGGAATGAATTAGATGGGACTTGTTTTTAGTTTGAGAGAAAATGAGGCCCTGCTGCCTTTATATACATCATTAAAAGGAAAAGAGTTTATAATGTGGTGTTTCGATACGGTTCAATGCAAAAAAAGACAGAGACATACCACTTAAACTTGAAAGTATTCAGAAATGCTTTACCAAATCTACAGATGGCTTGGATAAATTAATGATCTGAAATATAAAGGAAGACTTAAAAAAAAAAAAAAAATGAACACACAATCTGGTACACTGGAGATTAAGGGGAGGAAAATTTGGTAATCATTTTTAAACTTTTTTTGGATAATAGAAATCTGATGGGGAGTAGATGTAACTTTAAAGAACTGCATGCTCATCTTGTACAACTACTATCTTGTAATGTGAAAGGGATGTTCAGTCCTGGAATATGCCACTTGAAAAACTTAAAAGAACTTTAACATTTTTTAAATCAATCTGAAATATTAGTGACATATTATTGAGGCTGCAACTTGATACAGACAAAGACCTAAATTCTTGGTCATTTCTGCCCTCCTAACTTTTATGGACAACATAAATAAAGCCAGGGATATAGGTAAACTTGTACCTTCCTTATTCCTAAAGTTATCAAAAGCTTTTGATACAATTTCTCATAAAAAAGAATGCAACTGTCCACAATGGGCATCTCACAACTTACTCTTCAGCTGTTCGATAATTACTTGTCAGAATGCTACCAGGCAGTCAAATGGAATGTTGCCCTTTCCCCTTATCTGCCCATCATTACAGGTGTACCACAAGGCTTCATCCTTGTTCCTCTTTTAATATCTTAATAAACCATCTTCACACTTGTCTACAACAAGCATTCCTTGTTCAGTATGCAGGTGATTCCATCCCTTGTCTGTCTCTCAGAAAAGATTACACAACATGCCCTTAACTCTATTGAAAACTGCCTTTATAAGCACCAACCCTTTCTTAATGCAAAGAGAGCCAAGCTCCTTTTATTTTTCCCCAAATCAATGAACCATGACAAAAACAACTATAATCACATCTCTAAACAATACACCAATTACAACAGTACCCCATACAAAACTGCTGTGGGTTATAATATACGACCACCTCTAATATGACCTCAATATGTAGACAAAGACAAAAAGTTGCTCTTGCTACAACATACCTACTCCCCTCTTTATTATATGGTTCTCCCATCTTGACTAACCTCCAGGCCACCCTAAAATGTAAACTACAACAGTGTTACAACAAGATGGCTAGATTTGCAGCTCATACAAGTAACAGAGCACCACTGTTGTGCACTAAAAATGTAAAATGGCTCCTGTTAACACACAATTATATTTAATCCCACTTCCTGACCAGCTATAAGTACAATTCTACCCAATTACCTCACAAGTCATCACCTTCGACCTTCTGACAAAAATCTACTTGACATCTATAAGCCTTATAAAAACTGAGGTCAAAGTTTGTACTCGTACCGTGTAGCAAAAGTCTGGAATACAAGTTCTGCAGCAATTAGCACAACACATAACATTCATTTATTTAAGATGCAACTAAAATAATTCCTCACTGCATCCTGGCTTTGGACTTGATGCTGTCCTGGCTAAAATTTCAGCTCCTTTTCCTCTAATACCTTTATACATCCCATCCCCCCCCTCTTCCTTGTTTTTATTTTGATCTTATTTCCCTTACTCAATTTTGCTTTTACTCACTACTGCTACTGCCTCCCATATTTACTCCATTTACTACCTCTAACAAATACTTTCTCATTCTCTCTTCTCCTCCTCCTCACCTACTTTTCTAATCTTCCAATCTGGTATTTATAAGTGAGCAATGAACACTTGCACTTAAAATATGTCAACACATTTCAGTGCTACATGATACTGTATTTATCTTGTTTTAATGACAGTACATGGGTAGTATTCTACATGTCATATGTGTATTAATACTTGTATTTATCTATGTATTTACAGTATATTGCAAGATAATGTCAGTCTTCACCAGTGTATATATGCTTTCTGTTATTTTATTTATGGAGCTTTCCTCCGTGGGTCTCCACTGAAAATGGATACAATTATCCAGTCAGACTTTCCCAGTACACAAATATCAATAAATAAAGAATACATTCATTTTATTATATATACATTTCAGGCAAAGATCAACTGTAAACACTGTATCACTAGTTATTGTGAACCAGATAAGTATTCAAAGTTTCTAAATCCTGCCTGGAGGCAGGCCAAGTCTGGCCACAATATAAAGACCGAAACCAGCTTGAAATCTTTCTTAAGTGGGAGAAATAAGGCCTCACACTAGGAAAACACTTTGATCAAAAATGATAAGCTGTGTCTTAACTACACATCAGCCTGAACAGGCCTGTATGTTACTCCTTCTTATAACTTCTCTAACTTCTTCAGACTTCTTAACATTATGCAGCTCCTTTTACAAAACTCCACACTTTGTGGTACATAAGGAACTGAAGCCCTAGTGAGTCAATGAACAAGATCCACTGTGGGATGTCTCAATTGTGACTGCTTTGTAACATTGCAGGAAAGTGCCACACAACTGTGACTATTGTTTCAGTTGCGACTGCCTTGTAACATTGCAGGAAAGTGCCACACAACTGTGACTATTCTTTTAGTGTACATAAGATTTTTTAAGAACACTGAATATACTTTACAATTGGAATGCCCACAGTAAAAAAAAAAAAAAAAAAAAAAAAAATGCATAATTACGTGTTATGTACACACACACACACACACACACACACACACACACACACACACACACACACACACAAAACACTCAGACATAAAGCTCTACACTGTTACTTATTGTACCAAATGTGGCCCAAAGCTTACACAATCCTATTTACTTGTATCTTTGTTTTTCTTACAGTTGTTTTTTTATTCTGAGACGTTTTGCTTCAAGTTCCAGAAAAGCAAAACTGAATGTCCGAAAATGCAGACTTATATACACAACAGCAAAGACTGCCTTTTCTCAGAATATTCCTCCTTCTCTCTGGTGATCCTGATTATCTTGGAGTTGGTATATACAAGGTCAGAGAGTGAGGGGGCATACAGTACAGTTGTGTACACTTACCATAAATATAGATGTTGGAGTGTATTCATTGTTGCAGTCATTACATTTGGGTTATCTGCTTGCAGTAGCCCTCAGTCGGCCTGATTAACAAAGTCTTGGGTCCTGTGTAGGTTGCTGTCCCTTCTTCCATGACGTCAGGTCATCAGGGGTATAAAACATGCAGACGACGCCGTTACATCAGTTTTTCTTTCCCCAGATGTCAGGTGCCACCCGAATGGGAAACAATTAAATCTATAAATACAAGGATATACCTCCAACAAAAAAGCAAATACACCAAAAAGCTTTTTGAACATAGTAAGTGAGAGTAGAGGTATAGCCAAAAGAAGAAAGGGGGCTGGAGGGAGGGTAACCAGGACTGCAACAATGAATGCACTCGAATATCTACATTTATGGTAAGTGTACACAACTGTAATATGTTCCTCGTGTTTCACTGTTGCAGTCATTACATTTGGGTAGATTCCCAAAGCTAAGGTTGGGAGGAGGCATTTAAATAGAATTAGGACAAGCTATAAGGCCCAGCAAGCCTGCAGTGGCAAAACCAGCTCTGGATTTGGAGAAAATTGGCAAATGATAATGCTTGTTGAAAGTATGTACAGAACTCCAGGGAGCAGCTTCTAGGATTGTCCCTAGTAGGGACGCCCCTGAGAAAGGCTGTAGAGGTAGATGCAGCCCTGGCTGAATGGGGTCTGATGCCCTGTGGGATAGGTTTTCCATGGTGTTTATAGCAGAAATGAATGCAGTGGCCTATCCATTTTGAAATGGTTTGTTTTGAAATAGCTTTCCCATCTGTCCCTGCAGCAAATGCCACCAGCAGTTGTTCAGATTTCCTTTGAGGTTTAGTCCTGTCCAAGTAGAATCTAAGTTGTCTGTGCACATCTAAAGAGTGCAATATGCACTCCCCTTTGTTCTGTGGGTTAGGAAAGAAGGTAGGCAAATGAATAGACTGATTATGAGCTAAACTGGATAACACCTTGGGCAGGAAGGAGGGATTGGTTCTGAGGGACACCCTGTCCGCATGAAAGATGATGAAAGGTTCCACCGCCATAAGGGCCTGTAATTCAGATACCCTTCTTGCAGAAGTGATTGCTAGAAGGAAAGCTGTTTTCCAGGAAATAAATTTTAAATCTGCAGTAGCAGCTGGCTCGAAAGGAGGAAGAGTGAGTTTCTCCAAGACAAAGTTAGGATTCCAGGCTGGAGTTGGAGCTCTTTTGGGTTGCCTTAAATTTTTGGTCCCTCTGAGGAACTGCTTGAGCAGTGGGTGAGAGAAGAGGGGAGGCTCTGTGCTATAATGAGCTGAAATGGCTGAGACATGAATTTTGATGGCGGAAAAGGACGAGCCCTTATGAAGCATCTCAGTCAAGTATTGTAGTATCGGAGGTAAATTGGGCACTGCTGCGTTCATTCCTTGAGAATGGTTCCAGGCACAAAATCTTTTCCATTTTGCAGCATAACATTTTTAGTACTAGGCCTCCTTGCCTCTAAAATGATATCCATCACAGATTTACTGTGGAATGGTAAAGGAGAAATTAGGTAATTAGCCAGGCTGCTAGGTTCAGGGTTTGCAGCTGAGGGTGCAGAATCTGGTTCTCCTGCTGAGACAACAGGGAAGGAAGTCTGAGGCTGGTGCCATGGAGCCAAGCATGACACACTGTGCAAGAGGGGGTACACCAGTGTTGGTGAGGCCAGTCTGGTGCAATTAAAATCGTCCTTGGCTTCTCCTGTTTGATCTTTAGTAGTACCTTGGGGAGCAGAGGCAGAGGAGGAAAGGCATAAACTGATAGGTTTTTCCAGCTGAAGGATAGGCCATCCACTTTCCAAGCTACCTTGTGGGGAATCCTTGTGCAAAACTTATCCAGTTGATGGTTTTGGGGGGAGGCAAACAGGTCTATCTGGGCTCCCCCATTTGCTTGTCAACATGTTGAAAATCCTTGTTTCCAGTTTCCACTTGTGTGGGTTCATGAGGTTTCTGCTTAGTCCTTCTGCCAGTGTATTTAGTTTTCCTGGCAGGAATTGAGCTTGTAGATTCACTTGGTAGCTCAAGGCTGTGTTCCACAATGCCATGGCTAGTCTGCAGAGGGGGTACGAATGTGACCCCCTCATGCTTGTTTATGTACCACATGACAGTAGTGTTGTCCGTCTTTACCATTTGTTGTCCTGGAAGAATATGGTCCTTGAAGGCTGTCAGAACATTCTGTACAGCTAACATTTCCTTTTGGTTTATGTGTAGGTGCATTTGACTTGGTTTCCATTTGCCCTGAATGCACTTCCCTGCCGCCAGGTGAGCCCCCCATGCATAGTCTGATGCATCTGTTGTTAAGATTTGGGCGGCAGGGGGTAATGAGAATGGTAGCCCCCTGTTCTGGTGGCAGGCCTCTGCCCACCAAAGGAACTCTAGGCGTAGGCAAGGTATGACAGGAATCCTTGCTTCTAGATCCTCTGAATGTTGACACCACAGGCTTTTGAGATACCATTGTAGTTTCCTCATATGCAGCCTTGCATATGGAATTAGAAGAATGCAGGAGGCCATGAACCCCAAGGCTTGCAGTATTTGCCTTGCAGATAGCTGGGTTTTTGTGGCTACTTGTTTGAAGTAGGTTGTCAAATGAATCCATTTCTCTGGCGTGAGGAAAGCCATCTGGGAAGTTGTATTCAAGCTTGCTCCCAGGAATATAATTTGTTGACAGGGTTCCAGGTGTGATTTCTTTTCGTTTATGGTGAACCACAGACAAGTCAGTACCCTTTGAACAAAGGCCAGATGATTCAAAAGAATATCCCAGCTTTCTGCCTGAATTAGACAATCATCCAGGTATGGGTATATTTGAATATTTATTTGCCTGCAAAATGCAATGACTGGAGCTAGGCACTTGGTGAATACCCTGGGCACAGTAGATAAGCCAAAGGGCAGTGCAGAGAACTGAGAGTGCCTGTAGACTAATTTGAAGCATAGGTATCTTCTGCAAGACTCCCTGATAGGGATGTGCAGGTATGCTTCTTTTAAGTCTAGTGTAGCCAACCACTTATCCTTTCCTAGCATAGGAAGCAGCTGGTGAAGAGTCAGCATTTTGAATTTTGGAATCACCAGAAAGGTATTTAAGAGTAAAAAGGTCCAGGATAGGATGCCATGTATTTCCTTTTCTGTGTACCAGGAAAATTCTCGAATAGAAACCTTGTCCCTTTTCCTCTTCTGGTACCAACTCTGAATAGCCCCCATGTTTGAGAGAGAGAGTACTTAATTTTGGGCCTCTGCCCACTGATTTGGGGGTAGATCTGGCCACCCACTTGGTGTTGGTAACGTGTGGAAGTGAAATCTGTATCCTTGGGACACTATATTTAAAACCTATTTGTCCTGGGTAATGAGTTCCCAGTTTTTGGCCAGCAGACCAATCTTTCCGCCTAAAGGAGCATTCAGTTGGGAAGTGCTTGGAAGTTTTAAAAGCAAGTCATTGAGACAGTTTTCCATAGGGGGAGTCTTACTACTCCCAGATTTGGTTGCGGAAACCCCCCACTGCTTAGTCTTGCGTGTCCCTTGGGACTGAAACCTGGGGTTTCTGCTGTGTCTGGGTTTGGCTTGAGAAGACCTGGAAGGGGCTGGAAAGGATGAATTTTTAGAGGGACAGTGCCTACTAAATCTAGGAGGCTGAACTTGTAAGAAATCTTTAACAGTTTGCATAGACTTAGCTTTATCTTCCATCTTTTTAAGAACTTCCTCAGCCTTGTTGCCAAACAGGTGATCCTGATTTAAGGGAGCATCCAACAATTTGGCTTTAACATGATCAGGCAAAGATTGCTTAAGCCAAGCATGCCTTCTGAGCACAGACCCAGTAACAGCAGCCCTGCAAGAGGCCTCTAATGAATCAAATCCACATAGCAAAGTATGTTCCAACCTGTTGAGCCGAATGCATTAAATCCTGTAATTCTTTATTTTCAGCACAGTCAGGAATCAACATAATTTTCTGTTTAAGCAATCCAATAACATGTTGATACTTTAACATATGAAACTGGCAGTTTAAAGCCCTAATGGCCAAGGCTGCAGAAGTGTAAACTTTCTGACCCCATCTATCCAGCGTCCTGGAGTCTCTATCAGAGGGGGTAGGATTTTTAGCAGTAGAAGCCTTAATGCCCTTGGGTCCCTGTGAAATAGTCTCTGGATCCACAATAGGATTTTTAAAAAGGAACTTGTGTGAATCAGGAACCCTGTAATATCTGTCAGGTTTTCTGGGAGCAGGAGGCAAAGAATCAGGGGCTAAACTAGATTCTGAAAATGCATCAACAACAATGTTTAGTACAGGAAGTATAGCTAAAGGCCTATGCTGAGGCGGGAGTAAGAAATCCCTAAGCCTCTTTTTTGAATCAGAAAAATCCTGGCTTTCCCAGTGGAAATGCTCCCTTAGAATATGTAAGATCTCACCAAAAGAAAAAACCCTCTGAAGGGGAAGCAGAGGGAATAGAGTCCTCTGCATCAGAATCCTCATAAGTAGATAAGGGCAAATCCAGATCATCAGAAGAATCAGAAAAATCAGAATCCTGGTCAGAAGATTCATAAACAACTTCGGTCCTAGGTCTCTTAGAAGAGGGAGGTTGGCTTCTAATGATTAGAGTTATAAGATCTTTAGCCATTCTTATTTGTTTTTTAGGCATAGAGGCCTGAGCATGCAGCCTGGGCGTCTGTTTCTTAGGCATGGTTCGAAATTTTGGCCTAAACGAAGAAGGCGGCATCTGTATAATATGCAAGTCCGTAGGCCTAAATACACCCTCAGAAGCCGGTGCCTGCACAGCGGCTCCAGACCTATCCAAGACAGAGACATCCGCAGGTTCCACAGCTGAAGCATCTCGCAGCATACAGGACTCTGAATGGGTCTCAGTAGAGGCCTGCAAGTCAGAAGTAGTGGGCATCAGGGGCTGCAAAAGCACCTCACCGAGTACCAGTGAACTGGCGACTGGTTTAGGAGAAGCGTCGTCGGCAGCTTTTGTCCTCGGCAGCCTGTCTATCTTTATCTTTGCATTTTTTCGGAATCCCAGTAGTCGGATGGCTAATTGATGACATTTCTGGATAA
Source organism: Protopterus annectens (assembly GCF_019279795.1). Lineage (NCBI taxonomy): Eukaryota > Metazoa > Chordata > Ceratodontiformes > Protopteridae > Protopterus > Protopterus annectens. The sequence goes on from NC_056750.1 coordinate 635,447,651, forward strand.
TTAAACAGAAAAATATTTAGAGGCTAAAATATACCAATGATGGATAGTGTGCCGATTAAATAAAGCACAAAACTGACAGCAAGGTACGTCGTGGTCAGGGCCTAGGCAAGGAATACAGTATGCATAAAAATCGTTGTGAGGTATTTGCTTTCCACAAGTAAAGCAATTATTAACTTTTACTGACATCGGTAAGGAACAAGAAAAAGTTTCCCCAACCGGGTACTTAGTTGAAGACTTCGGTTCTGAAACTCGAAAATGAAAATTTCAGGAGTCGGCTGACCGGCACTTGCAAACTGCTTCTGGCACCGCCTGGCAAGAAAGACTGATGTAATGGCGTCGGCTGCATGTTTTATACTCCTGACAACCTGATGTCATGGAAGAAGGGACAGCAAATGACGCAGGACACAAGACTTTGTTAATCAGGCCGACTGAGGGCGACTGCAAGCAGATAACCCAAATATAATGACTGCAACAGTGAAACACGAAGAACATCTACAACTGTGAGGTGACCCTGCAAAAAGCAACTTTAAAGGATAAAAGATGTTTGACATTCAGTGTTCTCTTGCATTTTCCAGACTATTTTTCTTAATACAGGGGATTGCAGTTACAAGTTTCAGTTTAATAACTACAGGACTGAGCTACTTATACTAGACTTTGTGTAAGTGCTTCAGAATTACAATCGGGAGATCCTAATACCGGATTCCAAGTAAATGAAGGATGAAAGGCACTCCTGTACTAATAACCAGTGTAAGCTTTTCAGAATTACAAAAGGGAGATACTAACACCAGACTCCATGTAAAAGAAGGATGAAAGGCACGCCTGTACTAGTACCATACTCAATACACAAGAAGGTGTGGAACTAATGCAGAAACATAGCAGATAAAAATCAGTCCTGGAAGGAAATAAATGTACTAAGAACATATGCTATTAATATAAAGCGACTTCAATTCACCACAGTGGTTAAGGACATAAAAACAGCAGGATGCTAAAAGTAACAAATGTGAAGACGATAAATTTTAAACAAGTTTTGCTACTAAAAATATGCAAAAATGTATAAAAATTAGGAAGTATAAGAAATCAGAGGCGACCATAAAACTTTTTTTTTGGTAAAGGAGGTAGATGGGTCTACAAGGAAGCAGCCATATTTCAACAAAGAATTTGAACAGGCCAAATTGTTTGCAGTAAAAAATATACAAAAATCAGCCTCTGAAAAAAAGAAGTTATGTTCTTACCATAATGTTCCATGTTTGTTATCCTTTATCTCACCTTCCTTCTTTCTGGATGGTTTTGGAGCCGATCTCGGCTCCAACTCAACCACTTCTAAAGCTCAAAGAGTCCCTACTGGCTCAAGGCTAACCCCTTATCCCAGCATGTACAGCGGTAGCTACCCAGATCTCATTTGTGAGAACTAACCACTACATAGGAAAATTATGAATTACCCAATAAAAGAGGTAACTAAACAATTATGAATTAACCAATAAAAGAGGTAACTAAACAATAAGACTCCATGTACTGACAACAACAGGAAAACATGGTGACAAGGAGAATACCGAAGGTTGAAAACAAAGGAAAGCCAAAAGGTAAATTCCTCTCAATCATCCAGGATGGGGGAAGGAGGGAGGGACGCAAGAAGGAAGGAGAGATAAAGGACAACAAACATGGAATGTTATTGTAAGAACATAACTTCTTTATGTTATGTTGTCCATCTCGCCTTCCTTCTTTCTGGTTGGGACAGCATCCCTAGTACCTAAATCCTGGGTGGATCACTGGAAAAGAGACTTCAGAAATGTGGAACCAAAGGATGCCCTGTTCTGAGAGGCCATGTCCACTTTGTAATGAGTAATGAAGGTATGGGGAGCACATGTTGCTTCCGCGCAAACAGTATATAAAGGAAGCTTAGCTTGAAAGGTTATGGAGGTAGCCAAGGACCTAGTGTAATGTCCCCTCACTTTTCCTGGGACTGACACATTCTGAGACTCAAACATAAGTAATAGTATTGGACAGTCATTTTGAGAGAGTCACTTTGGAAACTGATGAGCCTTGTTTGTTCTGAGAAAAAGATACAAACAGCTGATCTGATTTTCTAATGTCCTTGGTCCTTTGAAGATAAAATCGTAATTGCCTGTGGACATCCAACTGATGTAATTTGTACTCTGCCTTGTTGCCATAATTTGGAAAGAAAACAGGAAGTTCAACTGACTGATTCAAATTATAGTCTGAGCAGACTTTTGGTAAAAAGGAGGGATTAGTTCTAAGAGATACTCTATCCTTGTTAAAGATCATATAAGGTGGGCGGATGGAAAGTGCTTGTAACTCGGAGGCCCGTCTAGCTGAATTAACCACAATCAGGAAGAGGGTCTTCCATGATAAGAACTTCAGAGGACAAGAAGCGGCTGGTTCAAAGGGAGGAAAGATCAGAGCAGCTAGTACTAGGTTTAAATCCCAAGGATGGAGAGGTTCTCGGATAGGAGGCCTTAATAGTGTAGCACCTTTCAAAAAGGCCTTGCATAACTTATGGGACATGACATCTGAACCTAGAAGGCCCACATGAAAATTAGAAATAGCAGCCAGTTGAACACAAATCGTAGCAGCCGCTGCTCCTTTTTTGAAAGTTTCAGCCAGGAAGTTCAAAATTTTTGTAATTGGAGCTGTAAAGGGATCAATGCCATTTTGCTTGGCCCAGAAGGAGAACCTCTTCCATTTACTAGCGTAAAGCTTCCTAGTAGTTGGTTTATGGGAAGAGACTAAAATATGTTGAACCATAGGTGAGATATCAAGAAGCCTGGCTAGGATCGGAAGTGGAAAAACCAAGCTGTCAGCTTGAGAGTTTGAATGGAAGGATGAATAGCGCCCGACTGATGCGTCAGAAGGTCCAGAACCGGGTCCAGAATCCAAGGCTTCTTCTTCAGGTAATGCGAAAGGAACGGGAACCATATCTGACAAGGCCGGTACGGAGCAATGAGGACCAGCCTCCAACTCAGCAACTTTGCTTTCTGAAGAACTTTTGGAATTAAAGGAAAGTGGAGAAAAGCATAAAGGATCCCGGGGGGCCAATCATTGACCAGTGCATCTCTGGGTGATTGTCCCGGAGGGGGAACTAGGGCAAAATAGCTGCTGCATTTGTTGTTTAGATGAGAGGCAAAGAGATCACAGTGTGGCTGGCTCCATCTGCAGAAGATCATATCTGCCACATCTTGTTTCAGAGACCACTCGTGGGGCATGAGAATTGCCCTGCTGAGCTTGTCTGCTATCACATTGGACTTCCCCAGAATGTGCGTTGCAACCAGAAAACACAGAGGAGATCGCCCACTGCCATACTCGAAGGGCCACCCGACTTAAGGTGTAAGACTTGCTTCCGCCCTGTTTGTTGATGTACCAGACTACTGACGTTGTCAGTCTGAATTGCTATATGGCCCAAAGGGAAAGAGTCGTGAAGTGCTTGCAATGTTAGTAACACTGCTCTCATCTCCAGAACATTGATGTGCAAATGGCACTCATGAGGTTGTCAAGTTCCTTGGACTGTCGGTCCCAGATAATGCCCCTCAACCCTCTATGGGAAGTGTCCATGGTCACTGTGGCTACTGGAAGAGAGGCTACAAATGGTCTGCCTAGAGTGACTAGGGGAGAGTGGAGCCACCACTGTAGATCTTTCTTGCAAGTATCCATGATTAAGATTATGTGTGACATTGGCAAGTCCTGATACAACCACTGATTGAAGAGGAGCCATTGCAGAATCCTGATATAACGGGCTAACGGAACTAGGGTAATGGCAGCCACCATTAACCCAAAGACTTTCAGGACAAATCGAGCCTGAACCTTTGATTTTGACAAAAGGAGAGACACCTGACCTTGAATGGCAAGCACCCTTTCTTGTGGGAGTTTGGCTATCATGTCTCTTGTATTTAGCTGAGCACCTGTGAAAGTAATACACTAAGAGGGCAACAAGGCAGATTTTTCTTAATTTATTGTGATTCCTAGGCATGCACAAATGTGAATCATGTGGTTCCTGGCCTTTAGGAGATGATGCTCGGTGGTGGCAGTGAGGAGCCAGTCTAGATAAGGAAACACCTGGAATCCCAAACGTCTCAGGTGAGCTGTGACTACTGCCATGCACTTGGTGAACACCCTGGGGGCTGTGGTGAGACCAAAGGGCAGAGCTCTGAACTGATGATGACTGGCTGCCAGCCAGAAGCATAAATGTCTCCTGGACCTCCTGTCCATTTTTATATGGTAGTACGCATCCTGGAGATTGATAGGGTGATGCACATCCAATCGCCCTGACCCAAAAAGGGTAGAATGGACTGCAGTGTCACCATCCGGAACTTGGTCTTCTTTACTGACCTGTTTAACTTGCTGAGATCCAAGATAGGTCTTTAGTCCCCTGCCTTTTTTGGAACTAAAAAGAACCTTGAGTAGGTTCCTGATTCTATCTGGTCTGCGGGGACTTCCTGAATGGCTCTTTTTTGCAGCAAAGTTTTTACTTCTATAGCTGCTTGATTCATAAGATTGGGTGGAACATCTGGGATTGGTGATTTTTGACTTCTTGGGGGTGCTTGGGAGAATGGAATTTTGTAACCCCTGGATATTATGCACCGTACCCATTCATCTTCTGTTACATCTTGCCAGGCTCTTGGGTGGAGTGAAATTCTGCCCCCAACTGCCTCCATAGGTGAGCTACTGGGCAATACTTCAGGGATTTAAAAGGGTCTGATGGAGAACTTATCCCTGTCACTCTGTTGCGGACCCCCCCCTCGCCGCGAGGTCAGCATCTCCCGTTATTATTTTTCCCTCTGCCTCTGGAGGAATTTTCTCCAGGAGTGTCCGGTGAAACTCCCTGAGATTTACGGAACCACATTTTCTCACTCTTTTGGCCTTTGGCATAAGGCTGGAATGGTGTGGAAAAATGGACTCCTACGGCAGAGAGAGTTTTGCCATCATGTTCACTCCTGGTAAGAGTCTCTCGAACTTGTGGCCCGAACAAGGCCAAGCCGTCAAAGGGGGAGTTCGTAAAGGAGGACTTGAAAGGCTCAGCAAATTGACAAAGGCATATCCAGGAATGTCTGCAAAGAGCCACTCCTGTGCCTGCAGCCCTATGCACTCCATCTGCTGCGTAAGAAATCAAGCGCATGGAGGCGTTGACAATGGAGGTTAGGGTCGCTAGCTGGTTAGCCGACTTGGAAGCCGCTCCCTCAGCTGAAGGATCCTGGAGGGTATTTCACAGCTCTTTAAGGAGATTCCTCTGAAGCCTTGTAAAATGCATCAAGTAGTTCAGCGACCAAAGAGTAAAGGCCGCTGAAGAGAAAAAACATGCTTCCCATAAGAGGAAGTCTCCAGAAGTACCTTCTTGGTGGCTGCTGCCACCACCGTAGCATCTACTGGCACGCCTTTGGAGAGGAAGGTCTTGTCATCTGGTGCAGTCATAAATTTGTTTAGCCTTCTCGGAACGGGCTCCATGGACTGTGGAGCACTCCACGCCTTTCGACTCACAACAGACAAAAGTAGGTTGAAAGGTGAAGACACCCAGGAGGTGGAAGGTCGGGAACCAAATGCATCCAGGTACACGGACTCGTCCTCAGAAGGCAAGAGACTTCGTTTCCCCTCTACCTAAGGATCTCCAGAATGTCTGAAAATGAGACACTTTCAGAGGGGGACCGTGGGGACCCTTCTGAGTCATCCAAGTCTTTGTCAGAGGTGACTGACTCAGGAGTCCACATGTTTCCTCTTACATTTTTTCCTCCTGGGAACCTCCTCTGAGGCATGCTCAGGAGAGGTCTCGGAAGAAGAGGGGTCGCCCTGTGGGGCGTCCTGGGACATCGGTTCCCTACGCTTGGAATGGAGAGAAAGATCCGAGGCAGACACAGGTATCGGCGGGGACAGAGCCAATAGAGCCGAGGGTGGGGCCATCTTGGTGGACAGCACACTCACCTCAAAGGCACCGCGGTCCAAAACGGAGGGAGGCTCCAGCGAGCCTGGAGACATCCTCTGCACCGAAGGCAATGGCTCTGAGGCATATGTGGGAGCTGAACTCACCTGCGCTTAAGCTCCGAGAGGAACAGTGGGGTCAGGCAAGGGTCCAATGCCACTTCCCACCTCGGAGCCAAGGGAGTCTCGGCACCCAGACGTCTTGATGGAGCGGACTGTCGAGGAGGTCAGCGTGAATGACGGACCGACAGAGCAAGGGTCATCGTTACCAACGGTTCCACCACTACTACCTCAATGCACTCCGGCTCCAAACTGGACGCAGTCAGAGGAGGAACAGAGATAGGGGCTGGACCGGACAATGGAGCCACTTCCTTCTGGGCTGGCCCTGACAATAATTGAGCAAGTACCCGTGTCTTGAGCAGCCTTTTCACCACTTCTCTTCACATCATCATCCGATAAACTCCTGGATGATCGAGAGGAGTGGGCCGAGGACCGGTGACTACCTGCTGCTGATTGTAAAAGTGGGGACTGCAGCACAGATCTCACCTGGTCCAAGGAAGGATATCTCAACCTCTTGAGTCCGGGACAGCTCCGTACCCACAGATGGAGCCACCAGAGAAAACGAATCCTCAGAGCCAACAATCCGCTCCGAAGGATCTGAAGATTTAGATTTTGCCTCTGTCGGCACCGAAGGTGGAGCAGACGAAGATGCTTGTCCATCATCAGATTTTTTGGTAGGCTGAGTATCCGATGCAACCTCAACCTGAGGTTTTAACAACCTTCTCAAGATCAGTTTGTTGCGCTTCTCCTGCAACACCCGCGCACTGAAGGCATGACACACAGAGCATGAGTCTTGAAGGTGGACTGCACCTAAACAATAAATACAACTCGTGTGCCCGTTCGTAAGGGCCATTTTTTGGCAAAACGAGCTGCATTTTTTAAATCCTGACTGCTTTGTAGATTCTTTAGACATAATTAAACACAAAGAGTGAAGCGCAATAAAGTATAGAGAGTTTTTTTTTTTTTTGACAGAAGGAGGGAAAAAAGATGGCGGGGGTAGCCTCTAAATTAAATGGCTACTGCTCTCAAAGGGAGAAAGCCTGCAACTTAAATGGCTTCTCCATAAGAAGCAAGGAGGGAAAAAGGGAAAGTTGACCCTGAAGAGAAACGAGCTGCTGACAACACACAGAAAGAAGGCCTGAGAGGAAATGACAGCCTATAAACACAAACAACTGTAACAAGTATAGATGTGATAAGACAGTTTAACTAATAATGCAAGTTAACCCTGAACAAACAGCAATTTTGACAGAAAAAATAAACTACTTAGCCTGAGCCAGCAGAAGACAATCTCGACACTACAAGCGGCAAACGAGATCTAGGTAGCTACCGTTATGCATGCTGGGATAAGGAGTTAGCCTGGAGCCAGTAAGGACTCTTCGAGCTTTAGAAGTGGCAGAGTTGGAGCCGGGATCGGCTCCGAACCCAACCAGAAAGAAGGAAGGCTAGATGAACAACATAACATCTAACGTTTAAAATCGTAGACTGGCACATGGACTAACATGATGATAAATCAGGCAGTCTAATTTCTTTCTATACTAAAGAAATTATAAAAACATATCACTTGCGAATTTGTAGCTGACTCTTCATCCTTACAACATTTATCAGCTACTTTGCATAACCATCTTAAAGTCGACTGAAGCTTTCAACATCAGAGATGGAAGCCTTACTAGTGCATGCTGCTTTCTCCCCTTAAACTTGAATAGAATCTGTGTTTTGTATTAATAAATGAATGTGTTACTTAATGAAAAGCCACCACTCAATTTTAAATAAGTCCTAATGTCTTACCTCTTTGGTTTCTCATATGGCATGTGGGACTGCAGCCAGCTTCATACTGTATATTTTTTGGTCATTTCTTTATTATCCCATTTCTTATTATTTATACTTTGTTACTTACTGCACTAGTGCTTGGGTCATAAACACTTAAAGCTTGAATTCAACCAACTCCAACAGTTGGCAAGACATCATATTTTTCATGTAAAGATTACAGCGTGAATCAGCACCATCTTCCACCTTTCAACTTTGCAACAACAGGACGTGTACTGATACTGTCTTGCTTAAACTATGCCAATGCCCTTCACTTTCAGCACGAACAGAACAGATGCAGAATTCTGTGGCTTGGCTTCTAACCAGTTTATCTCACGCTAGTCATTTAACTCCTGTCTTATGTAATGTGCACTAGCTGCCAGTCACTGTTAGATAAGTCTTCAAAATTCTGACCCTTATTCCCTGTACCCATCAAACTCTGTGTCATGCTTATTTAAAGGGGTTGCTGAAGCCCTATGCCCTGGATGGGAACATCATGCTGTTAGGTGAGGGACTGCTGACTGTTCACCTGCCTAGAAACCCTACATGTTCTTTGGAATCAACCACTTTAATTCAAGAAAGTTATTGCTTTTTCTCTGAAGGATCAACTCCCACCTCTGTAGGATAGTCTACCTCAAGTGGCAGTTCACCCACCCTGTAAGTGCCGTAACCTTTAAAGGCTGCTTACTTATCCACTCCTTTGCTCACTGCACTTCTACATCTGCTAATTTTAACATCATGTGTATGAAATGTTTCCATGCACAGTGTCTAGCTTTCAGGCATTTAAATATGTTAACAAATATAAATAAAATAACTGCAGCATTATTAGATTAACATACAACATATCACAACAGAAAACAGGTTAAAACTAGATGCCTCAGACAGCCTTTATTGTTTAACTTTCCATATGGTTTTAAGCAGCGTCACACATGATGTTTTGAATTTCCATGAAAGGTTTGTGAGAGACAAAAGATGAGGAAATGCACCACGAATTCTCTATCAGGAGCACTCAGAATATCTAACAATGAAAATAGCAGAGTGCACTTGTTTCTCAAATGATACTTTACGTGGACAAAAAGCAAGGCTAAAACACTAAAGCATCTTTAATTATGAGCCAGGGAAAGTGTGCAAGTGGAATTTCATGTCTGTTGGAAGATGTCACAAAAAATTGTTTGTTTGTTTGTGTCTTTCGGCTTTTCCTGGTTAGGGGTCGCCACAGCGGAACTCTGGTCCGCTAATGATTGGTAGTGGATTTTTACGTACCAGGTTACCAGCCCTGATTGTATTAAACTGAAAAAATTACTACACCAACAAGACAGATGAGCAATATGAAAAGACCAGGGGCAAGGCTGCTAATAAGCAAACAGTAACCAATAACAAAACCACACAGAGGTTTATACAAAACCGTCAGAAAGCTGGAGGCTGAATCTGCAATGGTAGACAGTTTAAAAATAAAACAGTAGGAAACTGGCATATTACCTTCAGACAATTTAAGAATGCAGACAGGGTAAGACTAATTATAGTTAACTAAAATACCACAGTCATGGGCCTCAAAGGATATGGGGTGGTCAGCAAACATAAACAAAAAAAAATCAGCCTACTGCAGGCAATACAATGGAAAAAGAGGGTAAATGGCAACAACAGGTGGTTTGGATAAGACTTACAAAACACATTTATGAAAAGCTAGGTCAGACACTTGGGGAGGCAGTGTATCAGCAACTGATGCAGGCATCAGGGTATTAATCTTACTGAGGAAGGAAGGCCTTATTTCAGTAAGGCTCCATATGAAGGAAGCACTGATCACAAAGAAACCATCAAATGAAATTATCTTCTTAATTAAAACAAACAGACATTATACACTTTTCATTAAACTTACATGAAACAAATTCTAAGCAGAAATGAGCAATGTGTGTTTATCCGTTTAAGTAAACACATTTCAGGAAAACATCTTTTCTATTTCCACTATAAATAAATGTGTAGCAGAAAATAAATATCATACTCCTCAAGGCCCTCATGAAATAAATCACTTTTTGGAGACAACATAATAGATTCAGACAATGTGGCTCAGGACACAATAATGTCAAAAAAAACATAACAAAATGAAACTAATAGGACATTTAGTCAGTAACAATTGTGTAGGTAAAATGTACAAACAGAGAAAATGAATGCATCCTTGTAACATACATAAATTAAGTACCTCACCACAACAGGCAAGGAAAATTAGGGTAGGATAAAATGTCAAAGTATATTACTATGGGCTTCCACAACTATCAGTGGTATATTGGCTTAATATAAATGCACACCAGCAGATGCCTTTATGTCCATACTATCCAGCAATAACTGTACATCCAGAAACTGTTGCAAATTAATAACTTATCACTGAAACCCCTTACATAACGATTTCAAAGACAGAATGTATTAACTGTAAAACCTTGCCTTTTTTACTGCATGATTTAAGCCAATAAATATTAAGGATCTGGCCCAAGGTGCAAAAACGTATCAAGCAGGGGGTTTCAAATGTGGTAGACACCACAAACTGCATGATAAATCCAAATGACCAGTCCTCTTTATGTTAATATTCACAACAGTACATTTTTTCACCACTCTTTCTTCTTCTCATCCATAGAAACTCCTCCTGGACCAAGTGCGACCACCATGAGAAGACCTCCAATTACAGACATTGTCTGGAAAAAGTCATACTTTAAAAAGTCATGCAATGGTTTATAGGCAGGGATAGTCCAAAAAGAATTGAAGTAAACATTAACAGCAAAAAGCCAGACAACTAGGGTCAATGCAGCTAGCTTGGTCTTGTATCCAATTGCTATCAAAACAATCAACGCTGTACCAACGATGTTCTGAATAATCTGTATTAAAATAAAGAAACAAGTAATGTTTAAAGAAGACCAACATGTATAATTTATGGTGTCTGTCAAAGCATGAAATCTTGGCAGATATGATTTCTCAAAGCAGATACATGCAATTATTTTACAGGTAGATTAACTAAACCACAAGGACCCATTATTAGCCACAAATAAAATAAAAATAAATAAATGAATTAAATAAATAAAGAAAATAAAAATCATAGAAGCTGTAATAAATCCAAACACATTTACCTTAGCACTTTATTATGCAACATATACGGTTTACTTATGATGAGTATATGCTTACAGTGAAACAGTTCATCAAGAGAATATTCTCACCATTTTGACTCTATGCAGCCCTACAATTACCTAGATCACTACCCTGCAATCTCAGCCGAACAAAATGCTTCTTACTTCTCTTATATATAACTGAGAATTACACAGTTAAAATACCATTACTCATACAGTCTTTCCTTCTTTATGCATAACAATATACCTGTCTGTCTCTTTTACAACCTACAACTATTCATTCCGTTTTCCTCTCCAGCTTCTTTAGTTGAAATTTTCTCCATCCTCAAACATTCTTCTCATGTACTTCCAACAGTCTACCTTTATCTTTTGCCAGATGTTTGCTCCTATGCCAGTGTCCAATTACAGTCTTGATACTTTTTTGTCACACTGCTCAGTCTTAACACCTTGTTCATTAAACTGTTACTTGTACTTCTAGCTTTTTATAACAACTTTCCAAAGAGTCCCAGTTTTCTTCATTCATGCTGCTTCTAGGTGATACTTATTTTGTGAAACTATTCAGCCCTAAGACATATACACGTGACAGTCTTAAAAAGTACAGTTTTGTACCTACCATAAATGTAGATGTTCGAGTGTCTTCACTGCTGCAGTCATTACACTTGGGTTATCCTGCCGTCAGGCGGTCCCGCAGTCGGCCAGAGTTCCAAAGTCTTGGTCCGGCATCGGTTGCTGTCACCTCCTCCCTGATGTCAGTGTGTCAGGGGTATATAAGAAGCAGCCAACGCCATTTTCTTCAGTTTTTCTTGCCCCAGATATCAGGTGCCCCCAAAAAGATAGGCAATACATACTGCTTACAAAACATACAGTAAGGTAAAAACAAAACCTTCAGTAACCAGCAAATATACCACATAGGTAGTATAGTGTAGAAAGATATAGATAAGACCCAGCTAAGAAAGAGGGGATGGCGGGTGGGTAACCAGGACTGCAACAGTGAAGACACTCGAACATCTACATTTATGGTAGGTACAAAACTGTACTATGTTCATCGTGTTTCACTGCTGCAGTCATTACACTTGGGTAGAATCCCAAAGCTGAGACAGGGTGGCTTGTTCTATAGAGGATTTGGTGTGGCTATGAGGCCCTGCAGCACTGCAGTGGCAAAGCCAGCTCTGGATCTAGAGTAAAGAGGCAAGTGATAATGCTTGGTAAAGGTGTGCACTGAACTCCAAGTTGCAGCTTCCAAAAATGTCTTTGGTAGGTACTCCTCTAAGATAGGCAGTAGAGGTTGCAGTTGCCCTGGTGGAATGTGGTCTAATGTTAGATAGTACAGGTTTCCCATGTTGTGTGTAGCAGAACCTGATACAGTGTCCTATCCACTTTGAAATGGTCTGCTTTGAAATAGCCTTTCCCTGTGATTTTGCAGCATAAGATACAAACAATTGCTCAGTTTTTCTGAAAGCTTTTGTTTTGTCCAAATAAAAGCATAATTGCCTGTGTATGTCCAAGGAATGTGGAATTCTCTCCCCTTTATTCTGGAGATTTGGATAAAATGTTGGCAAGTGAATAGTTTTGGTTAAGAGCCACACTGGATATCACCTTATGCATAAATGAAGGGTTTGTTCTTAGAGAAACCCTGTCTTGGTGGAAAATGATGAAAGGCTCCACTGCCATTAGTGCCTGTAGTTCTGTGACTCTTCGTGCTGAGGTTATTGCTAGTAGCAGAGACGTTTTCCATGATATATTATTTTAATTCTGCTGAATTGGCTGGCTCAAAAGGAGGTAAAGTGAGTTTATCCAAGACAAAATTGAGGTCCCAAGTAGGAGTTGGTAATCTCCGGGGCGGTCTTATGTTTTTGCCATTCTGAAGTACTGCTTCAGCAACGGATGAGAGAAAATAGGAGGATCTGTGTTGTAATGAGTCGAAATGGCAGAAGCGTGGATCTTAATGGATGAGAAGGATAGTCCTTTGTCCAGCATCTCAGTTAAGTATTGTAGTATCTGAGGAATGTTAGGGACAAGAGGGTCAAGGCTTTGAGCCTGGTTCCAGGCACAGAATTTCTTCCACTTTTCTGAATAAGATTTCCTGGTGCTAGGCTTCCTGGCCTCCAAAATGACATCCATAACAGCTTTAGATAGAGGTGTTGTCTGTTTGGCTAATGAATCTGCCATGCAGCCAGGGATAAGGTTTTGAGCTGACTGTGCAGGATCTGATTGTTTTGCGGAGTCAGAAGGTGTGGAATTTGAGGCAAAATCCAAGGTGGGCCTTGAGCTAAGTTCTTTAAGACTGGGTACCAATGTTGGCGTGGCCAGTCTGGAGCAATCAGAATCATCTGTGGTTTGTCTTGTCTGGCTTTTAGGAGTACCTTTGAAAGGAGAGGCAGAGGTGGGAAGGCATACACATTTAGGCTTTTCCAGCTAAACAAAAGAGCATCCACTTTCCATGCTTGTGTGTGATAAGTCCTTGTGCAGAATGTTTGTAGTTGGCAATTCAGTGGTGAGGCAAAGGGATCTATGTCCGGGCACCGCCATTTTTGTATTATCCTGCTGAAAACTTGTGGATTTAATTTCCACTCGTGAGGATACATGATGTTTCTGCTTAAGTCGTCTGCCAGAGTATTTTTCTTTCCTGGCAGGAATTGTGCTTGCAGATGAACTTGATAAGTTATAGCTGTGCTCCACAAGGTCATGGCTTGTCTGCATAGGGGGTAAGAATGAGTGCCCCCTTGCTTGTTTATGTACCACATTACGGTGGTGTTGTCTGTCTTTAATAGTAATTGTCCTGGATGCAGAAAGTCCTTGAAAGCTGTTAGGGCATTTTGTACAGCCAACATCTCTTTTTGATTGATGTGAAGATGCATTTGGTCTGTGGTCCATTTGCCCTGAATACATTTTCCTGCCATGTGTGCTCCCCAGGCATAATCCGAAGCTTCTGTTGTTAAAGTCTGCTTGGCTGTGGGAAGAGTGAAAGTCTGACCCTTGTTGAGGTGACATGCCTGGGCCCACCATCGAAACTCCTGTTGTAGGCAGGGAATTAGTGGCATTACTGTTTCCAAGCTGTGAGAGTGTTGAGTCCAAACACTTTTTAGGTACCATTGTAATTTCCTCATATGCAGTCTGGCATATGGAAGTAGTAGAATGCAGGATGCCATGAATCCCAAGGCCTGCAGAATTTTTCTTGCAGGGAGTTGGGACTTTGTTGCCATCATTTGAAAATACTGAGTTAGTTGTCCTCGTTTGTCTGGCGTGAGATAAGTCATCTGGGCCGTTGTATTTAAGCTGGCACCCAGGAATATTCTCTCTTGTGAGGGCACTAGTTTTGACTTATTTTCGTTTACTGTGTACCCTAGGCAACTTAACAACTTTTTTACAAACGCCAGATGCTTTAGAAGAATGTCCTTGCTCTCCGCTTGAATCAGGCAGTCGTCCAGGTATGGATATATTTGAATTCCTTTTTGTCTGCAAAAAGCAATTACTGGTGCCAGGCACTTTGTGAAGACCCTGGGTGCAGTAGATAAGCCAAAGGGCAGTGCAGAGAATTGGTAGTGCATTGAACCAGCTATGAATCTGAGGTATCTTCTGCAATTCTGTCTGATAGAGACATGCAGGTATGCCTCTGAGGTCCAAAGTAACAAGCCAAACTTTCTTGCCCAACATGGGAAGAAGCTGCTGTAGTGTCAACATTTTGAATTTCGGAACATCCAGGTAAGTATTTAGAGTGGAAAGGTCTAGTATGGGTCTCCAGGCTTTGTCCTTTCTGGGGATCAGGAAGAGTCTTGAGTAAAATCCTTGTCCTTGTTCCTGCTGTGGTACTTTTTGAATAGCTCTCATGTCCATGAGGGCTGTAATTTGTTTTTGTGCCTCTGCCCATTAATTGTGTGGCAGGTCTGGCATACCTTTTAGCCTTGGTAAAGTGTGAAAGTGGAACCTGTAACCTTGAGACACAATATTCAGAACCCATTTGTCTTGGGTGATTGCTTGCCAGTTTTGTGAAAAAAACGCTAGTTTCCCCCCTAAAGGAGCTGCCAAAAGGGAAGAGTTTGGCATTGGAAGGGGGAAGTCATTAGGACGGTTTCCTGTAAGGTTGTGACTTGTCCTCACCTCCTTTTGTGGTTGAAGCACCCCACTGTCGTGCTCTGTAAGAGCCTTGGTGCTGAGATGTGCCTCTTGGGCATCTGTATCTGCCTCTTTGTGGCCTGTCTGACACTGGAAAGGACCAATACTTCGTAGGCCAATTCCTGCAAAATCTTGGTGGCTGTACCTGTCAGAAATCCTTCACTGTTTGCACAGATTTTGCCTTATCCTCCATTTTCTTTAATACCTCTTCTGCCTTAACACCAAATAAAATATCTTGCTGTAATGAAGCATCCAATAATTTTGCCTTAACATGATCTGGTAAGGTTTGTTCCTTTAACCAAGCATGTCTTCGAATCACAGATCCTGTAACTGCTGCTCTACAAGAAGCTTCTAATGAATCAAAACCACATTGCAAAGTGTGCTTTCCCACTTGTTCAGCTGCATGCAATGAATCCTGCATTTCCTTAAAATCAGGTTGTTCTGCACTTGTACTCATTTTCTGTTTTAACTGAGACAGTAAATACTGTTGATATTTAAGTATGTGAAACTGGTAGTTTAAAGCCCTTACTGCTAAAGTTGCAGAGGTGTAAACTTTCTTCCCCCATCTGTCTAATGCTCTAGAATCCCTGTCCGAGGGAACTTGATTTTTAGCCGTGGAGGCCTTGACCCCTTTGGGACCCTGGGAAATATTTTCTGGGTCAGCAGCAGGGTTTTTATAAAGAAATTTGTGAGAGTCAGGGACTCTGTAGTACCTGTCTGGCTTGACTGGAGCAGGGTGTAAAGAATCTGGATTTAAACTGGATTCAGAGAACACATCGTCCACAATATCCAACACTGGCAGAATAGCAAGGGGCCTGTGCTGAGGCAATAAAAGAAAGTCTCTGAGCCTTTTCTTGGATTCTGAGTAATCCTGGCCCTCCCAATGGAAATGCTCCCTCATGGTATGTAAAGTTTCCCCAAAAGAGTAATCCTCAGGAGGAGAGGCTGAAGGAATTGATTCTTCAGCATCAGAGTCCTCATAGGGGGGTAAAGAATATCCCTGGTCTGAAGAGGAATCAGAATATATTGAAACCTGGTCAGAGGAATCATAGTCTGTAACCTGCCTAGGCCTTTTATCAGGAGGGGGATGGGAACCCCTGATCAGAGTAATTAAGTCTTCGGCCATTTTGAGCATCTGCTTTTTAGGCATGGAGGCCTGTCCAGGTGAACACAATACTTGCTTCTTTGTCTTTAATGTAGTTTTAGACTTGGCTGTAGATGCAATGGTAAGTTGTGAAGGTCTGAAAACACCCTCAAAAGCCGATGCCTACTCAGCAGCTCCGGACCCATCTGAAGGGTTAGTCTCCGTAGGGCCAACACCTTGAGTATCCAGAGGCCTAGGCAACTCCACGTGGGAGTCGGCCGTGGCCTGTGGCTCTGAGGTTGTGGGTGTCAAGGGCTGCGAAAGTGCCTCCCTGAGAACTGGCGAATGGCCTAGAAGAGGCTTCGTCAGTTTTGGGCCTCGGATACCTGTCCTTAGCCTTATCTTTGCATTTTTTGTGAATTCCGGTAGTCGGTTGTTCCGACAGCATGTTATAATTAAACCTTCGGCCAAAGTAATGGCGAGCAAAATCAAACCGACGTTTAATAGTGCGTTTGTTAAATCTAGTACAAAACCAGCAACTAGTGACGTCATGATCTGGGCCTAGGCATGGAATACAGTAAGAATGAAAATCCTTATGAGGTATTTGCTTCCCACAAGAAATATAATTATTAACTTTTACTGACATCGGTCTGAGGCAAGAAAAAGTTTCCCCAATGGGGTACTTAGCTTTATTGAAGACTTCGGTTCTGAAATTCGAAATAGATATCTCAGGAGTCGGCCGACCAGCACTTGCGAACTGCTTTTGCTTCGGGCACCGTGCGGCAAGAAAGACTGAAGAAAATGGAGTCGGCTGCTTCTTATATACCCCTGACGCACTGACGTCAGGGAGGAGGCGTCAGCAACAGACGCCGGACCAAGACTTTGGAACTCTGGCCGACTGCGGGACCGCCTGACGGCAGGATAACCTAAGTGTAATGACTGCAGCAGTGAAACACGATGAACATCTTATAGCAAGCTCAGATGCTCATAAGCCAGTACTTATTATACAGCACAAACTTCTTCTTCTTGTAACATTTGTTAATGTCTAGTATGCACTTCACAGATAAAGATTCTAGTTGTCTACTGATGTACTATGTCCTTCATCTGTAAATATGTTGTAAGTAATTGCTATGTAAATTGTTAATCACTATGTAATCCAATGTATATACTGTCTGTTTATTTTAACTGTGGAGCTTTTCTCCCCAGGCCTCTGCTGAAATGGACCTACGTCCAGTCGGACATTCCCGGTCAACAAATTTAAATAAATAAACATCTTCACTTTTGATCGCAATAATTAATCTGATATTCACCAGTTCTTGACCCACAAAAGACTACTACTCATAAAAAAAAATAAAATTTTTCTAGCCATTTAATAATAAGCTACAAAAATGTAAGCATTTTGAACCTCTGAGACTCCTCTATCAGTTAAGGAAAACAAATATGTGCAGTATATTGGGCATAAAGTTTTAAATGTGTCAATTTCTAGCTACAGGAAGCTGTATGTTATATAAATAAAACTGGTAGAAACAGTTTGATTAAGTACCTCACAGAGGCTAGTAGAAGCAGTCTGATTAAACACCTCAAGAAGGCTAGTTCATAGGTACATACTAGGCTAACAGCCACAAGGGCCCTACAAGCTTTTCAAATGTATCAAACAAGTTTTTTTTAGAGTAGTAGTGGTCATTTTAGGGGTATTTTAATGGTTACATGCATGTTGGAGCCTGGCTAGTCAAGCACTTACAGACTGTCTTTGTCCATTAAAGACACAGGTGCCACACCAGGGGTGAATTTCAGATTTCCCATCCATTTGTCCAGTTTACACTTGAATATGGTTAGGGAAGAGGTTTGCTTCACCTGGATGGGAAGCCTGATCTAGATAAGGAATATTCTGAGACACGTACCTGTCCCTCCACCAGGTCCCATTCATGATGCAGGCAAGGTTTAAGTCTCTGTAGTTCTGATGCTGTCTGTTATCCAGATATGCAAAAAAGTGCATCAGAGCAAGATCCAAGGATGCCTTGTATGCTAGGCATAGACTGCCCCCTCAACAATCTGTAAGGAAGTATACGGATAGGGCTTTGAAGCAATCCTCATAGGACATGTTGTTTATGCCTTGTATTATTTTTGTGATGTACCTCTGTGTACATGCAGCTGCTGCATGTGCCTGGTACATACCAAAGGGAGCACTGTACTCAATGATAGGTCCACTGAGGGCCAAACATAAAACTTAGAAGGATTTCCTTACTAACTTAGAAACGTGTTAGTCAAAAGTCAGGTAATGTCTACGTACATCCCTAAAGCCCTGATTATTGGGTCTATTCTTAGGGTATGTTATCAATGATGTAGTTTGCTGGAGCAGCCACATTTCCAATGGGTACGATTATGCATTTTTGGCCACTGAGTTTTAAACCATGGTTCTGGCACCAGTTATCTGTCTGTGTTAGTAATACAGTCACAGTGTCTGTGTTGTTCATGTAGCATTCCATTAAAACACAGACATTACCTGAGATCAGAAGTGAAAAAATATCCATTCAAGAGTTTATGCAATTAGAAGTATTAATTCTCAGTTAGAAAACTGCTCAAACTGCAACCACCACAAAATCTCCCAATGGAAGGGAATGTGGAAGCAAAATGGCAGCTTGGATTTCAACAAATGTATTTTTCCTCAGTGTCAGAGGAATCATTGAGAAGCCAGAAAGTGTACCTTATGCCACATTTCGGTTTATCACAGGAGGGGCAGGGGTAATTGAAGGTATTTAACACTTTCACATTTCTCTAAGTGAAAAAAAAACAAGATAAAATGGCAGCAAGTATAAGATAAACATAACTGAGAATCTAGAAAGGACTTGGCATTTATTTTGTTTGCTTTTTGCAGTGGCTCAAGATCTTATAAACATTGCTGGCTCTGTTGTTAATGAAATGAAGAACTGAGACAGGTAAAGAATTTAGTGAGTTGCATGACTCACTATGAGAGACAGAATTGTTTGTGATAAAAGAAATGATCAGAATAAGGCAGGCTACAAACAGAAGCAAATGAGAGTTTATCAAAAGCATATGCTGAAGGAGAGAAATTAAGTACAAAGTTAATGAAATTAACTGAGATAACTGAAATGCATATGATAAAATCTTTAGTTAACACCGAGAAAAATGAAGACTACACTGCTACAGTAATGGCAATGTGAAAAAAAAAGCCATAAAATGCACAGGAAGCATAGTCCAGATAACATTCAAGTCAACAGGAAGTACCACCTTACGTTTTATCAGTTATGTAGAAGCAGAGGTAGCAAGAACAATTCTGCAAAGATGTGTGAAAGGAAAGACAAGTATTCTCAAAAGAATATGCAAAGTTCTGAAAAGAAACAAGAAAATAAGCTATTTGCTGTTGCTAGTGAAAACATCTGAAGCACGGATGTCTGAAAATGCATCAGACACATTGAAACAAGCAAGTCTGATCGTTAGCAATAAATCCTCTGAATCTACAAGAAAAATGGTGAACATATAAAGGAGCACACTATAAAATATCTGATGATACTTTTGAATTAGTGGGGCTAAAATACACAGAAGAGAGGGTTAAGCACAAATTAACATATTCAGAATACCATCTAAAGCTACTGGGAAAAAAAACTACTGGCATGTGAAAATATAAAAATATGTACAATATCTTGTTTCAAATCCCTCATATTGTGGGTTGCCTGGCTCGTGAGAGCTTAGAACAGTAAAAAAAAAAAAAAAAAAATCATAAGCAGAAAAATGAGTGAATGTGTTCCTGTACACATTAAGGAACAGTTACACAGTAACAAAAGCTTTTAAAAGATTACACAAAGCCATAGAAGTACTTCAGGACTCTACTTACAGAGTTAGTACATTTGCCAAGTGAATATCATAACTTATGATGCCAAGTTACTGACACATAACCAAGCACAGGACTAGCAGCTGTCAGTTGTCAAACTGAGCACGAAATGAAGTGAATGTAAAGATTATGCATCATTAAAGGAAAACTCCAACTTCTCCTACAGTTTAACTCAACTCTTAGGATGGTTTTCTCCCTACAATATGGTTCCAGTACTGTGAAGGTACCAGAGACCTGCTTGTATTTCATAAACCTTTCATATCCTTACCTTGGAATTAAAGGAAGGGAAAGCCCACCCACTTTTTTTAAGCTTAATTTCTCATCTATTTTGCAGAGGAATGAGTCCACCTCCTTGACATGCCACAAACACGAAGAAATCTGTAGTTTACCCTGTCAAGTACTGCTGACAATCTCATATGGGTAATTAGTCATAATGAAGTCAGGATCTCAGTAGCTACTATAAAAAAAAGACACAGAGGTGTGTATTTTTTTCCACTGTCTTTATTGCAGAGGAAGAAACCTTAACACTGATTCACAGCTGCTCCCAATGTACATGCCTTTCATAGCAAAACAAAGCAATTAGACCATTCAGGGGTTCACCAAAGCAGCACTTTTGCATAAGTATGCTTGCTGTTCCGGTCGTACTATGGTGCGGTAAGGGAAAATTCCCTTTTCCCCATTGTAGTGCGATCTTGGAGTGAGAATATTGAAGTAGGGGGTGCAGGGGGGGGGGGGCTTGCCCTCCTGCATTCAAGTACATTTTGTGTTTTTCTTTCTTTCTTTTTTTTTAACATACTTTAACGAAAGTGCTTTTTCGATGAAAATGCTTTTGTTGGTAACGGATTTGGGCTTTTGATCTTTAGATCAAAAGTTCTAGATACACACACACACACACACACACTTATATATATATATATATATATATATATAAATGTATCTATAAATAAACTTTATTTATTTTATTTGACATTTGTTGACCGGGTTAGTCCAGTTGAACTGCTGCCTTTTTCAGTGGACGGCTGGGGAGAAAAGCTCCACAGTAGAAACACATACACAGTTATTTTTTTTTACAGCACTGTTTTAAAAGAAAGTACATACAAAGATAAAAGTTATATACAGACACACACACTTTTTTTATCATATAAAGGTTACTGTAGTAGTAAAAGTTATATACAGACATATACAATTTATCTCGCATAAAGGTTACAACAGTAGTAGATTCCTAATAGATCCACATGACTTGAGCAAACATTTGAGCCACTGTTGCTAGTTTGAGAAAGGTATGAATAGAAAACAAGTTGAAGTATATGGCAGATAAGTCTTAAGGTAGTAGCAAGTTTAGGCTCTTAGTTTAGCTGTTAGGTAAGGGAAGAAGAAAAAGTGGGGGGATAGTTAATGGACAGAGGTGGAGGTGATTAAAGGTGGTTTGAGGTGGTTGTTTGCACTGGCAGGTCCAGATGTTCATACAGATATTGTATATATACCTATACATACATAATCTATCTAGGTTTACTACTGAAATGTCGGATGGCATTCATGCGAACTGGGAATGGTTATAACAGTAATTTCCAGTTCACGGAAGGTCGAACCAAAAATGTTCAGCTCCACAACAGCAAATGCTAGTGTACATTTGATGTTGTGAGGTTGACGTTCTATCTGGAGATCGCTGTATAGTGGGAATTTGGAAATGTACCCATTTCCTCACTGCAGTGCAATCTCTGAGTTTGTATATATAGTTAGCAGGGGGTGTGGGCGGTGCAGCCCCCCCACATGGGGGATGCAGGGGGCTTGCCCCCCAGCAAAACGTTATTTGGGAATGACTGAAAGGCAAGGTACGCTGGGTAATAACTTTGTCGAATGGGACGGGTCGACATTACAGGTTTTGTTATTGTTGCCTGCCCAATGCTTTTATTTTCAGTACTTTTTTGATGACGTTATTACTTGACAGCATCCTTATTACTTGACAGCATCCATTTAAGGATTTCAACAGTAACTATATATATATATATATATATATATATATATATATATATATATATATATACACACATACACACACACACACATATACATACATAGAGAAAGAGAGATAAAGATTTTATATATATATATATATATATATATATATATATATATATATATATATATATATATGGATCTAGGACGATTGAACGAAAATAGTCCGAATACACCATCACCGAGCACACTTTAACGAAAGTGCTTTCATCGAAAAAGCATTTTCGTTAAAGTGTGTTTAAAAAAAAACAAAAAAAACCCCATTACTTTTATGTTTTTGCGGGTGGGGGCAAGCTCCCCTTGCACCCCCCCTACTTGAATATTCTCATTCCGAGGTCAGACTACAGTGGGGAAAAGGGAATCATCCTTTACCCTACTATAGTGAGATCTCCGCAATAGGCATAATTATGTGAAATCACCTTTCGGTGAAAAGCACTTTCGCGCATGCCCAGCCGAATCTGTTTTGGTTATGTTGTCGTTCGGTGATCCGTACGGATCCCATACATTATTTATATATATATATATATATATATATATATATTTATATAAAAAATGAATAGTTGAAAATAAAAATATTTCCACTGCTGGCACTGGGGAACAAAATTACTTTCAATTATTTTCCTTTTCTGTAGTAGCTGTCGCTTAATATGTCAAAATGCAAGGATCCCTCAGTGCAGTGACAGTTTTGACACCACCAGAAAAGTGTTGGGGGAGGGGGCTGTAAATTCATCTTGGAATACAAAAACAGGTTCCCTATTAGATGAACAAATGCTTAAAAATGTTGAGTAGGGCATGCTCGACAGCTTTTAAGTGAACGTTCATCTAAGTGAAACTTAAGAATATCGAAACAAGTTTGTTCAAAAAGTTTTAGTTGGCCATCCGTCAGGAAGCCAACGGCTGATGTCAGAGCATTCACCTTGTCTAGCCATTCTTGCAGTCCTCCACTGTGGTGCAGTCTCGTTGTTCACCCTGTGTAATGTTATGACAGTCCTCTACTGTGGTACGATCTCAGAGTTGGTATATTTAAGTAGGGGGGGATATGGGGGGCACAGCCCTCCATATTGGGGGTGTGAGGGTCGAAGTCCCCCACTTTGTTTCTTGATTTGTTTTTTTTTTTTGAGGTTTTAATGGTGTACAGAACATTTTAGCTGTCAGCCGTTGGCTTCCTGACGGCTGGCCAACTATAACTTTTCAAAACTCCTTGTTTCGACATCATGGGGTGTCACTTGGATGAACTTTCATTTAAAAGCTTTCAAGCATGTCGTATGCAACATTTTAAGCATTCGTTCATCTAATACAGACCCACAAAAAGATACTTTGAACAAAGGCCTGCAATTTAGCTACTTTTTTGGTTGCAGCTGTATAACTTGTTAGTATACTGTAAAACAAGATGTGAGACGCACACAATTTAGGGCCATTCAAGAAATAAAAGAAGCAGTCCTGTTATTGAGATATATAAGATAACAGTGACCGACACTAAATCCATTATACATCAATAACATGGGAATACACCACAACTTTCAATGTCTAGCATGACTCGTATAAAGCAAAACCCGAAATGGATTATAGGAAAGAGAAAGGATTCATGAAAAACAAGATCACATTGACATGTCAAGCCCCACTTGTAGACATTTTGTGGAAAACCATATTATAATTGTATAAGAAGCACAAAATATCCAGAAAACCAAGATAACATGAAAAAATAGATCTTTTTTGTTTTAAGGTGGAGTCTTCCTTTAAGAAGCAATCAGAGCCAGCATAATATGTGAATATTACAAATACTGTAAAACAAGGAAAGAATTGAACTTGTATTGATCCTCAATATCCAAGTGATTAAAAAGCTTACAGCAGAAGAAGGGATCTAAGCAAAGAAACTTAAGTTCTTTCAGCATCAGATGCAAATAGATGCTGGCAGAGAAAGCTAGCTGAAAGCTCTAAACTGTGCAACTGATGCAACATTAGGAAGACAGATATTTCTTGTACTTCTGCTTGACATTTTATCAGCAACACAGGTATTCCAAAGAGCTGCTAAATAAGTAATTAAAGGCTTAGAGAATATTGTACACATAACTGATCATCTAGCAATCTGATAAAACAACTGCAGTTAGCTATTCTGGCACCTTGTGCAGTGTGCAGTCCCCCAATCTGGCACCCCACATCTTGAAGTTGAGGACCAAAACAAAAGGGTCCTCTGAGTTTAGGCACCAAGAAAAGGGGGAAAAAGAAGGTTCTTTCTGACTCAAACTGATGAATTGATACAAATGTAACAAGTGGCTTGCTACAGCTTAATACCACACATGAAATTCTGAAACTCTTTAGTCACGCTTATTAACATGCAATATTAGCATTCACTTCTGAATGCTGGTACGGCAGTACCACATTTGCAGATTGTAACCCCTAACACCATGCACCTGTGATTACTTCCCCTTCTTTCATCCCTAGCTGCATCATTGGTCTGAAGTAAAAAAAAAGACAAACACAATAACAGACTATTACAGCTGCTGGACAAATCAAGATGGCATAATTTGAACAAAATAAAAAACATCAAATGTTCAACAGTAACATATGCCAAATACACTGATCATTATGTAATGTTACAGGACCTAAAAGTTGATAACAAAAAAAGGCATAGTAACTAAACTAATGAAAAAAGAGAAGACAAGCAAGTATTAAACATATTTCTAGAGACGATGCAGCATAGTGCACAGCACATACATGTCTGAGATACCTATGTGCCCAAGAAAGATGAGAGAGCAAAATCTAGGCTGAGAATGGAACAATAAACAAGAAAAAAAGTTTTGACATGCTCAAGAAACTACGTGTAGAATCACCAAAATTATCATGCTAGCCCTCCCACTGGATCATTCTAAAAGGACTTACAAAAATTTCACATCCCAGAAAAGATCCAATCTGTGTATTCCTTCACAGAACTGCACACCACATTATCTGACCCCCACCAGCATGTAAATTACAGCTCAAGTACACACGTTTTCATAACTGATGTACTCAAGCTACTCAATTTATGTGCAATTGTAATTAAAAGAATAAATAAGGGGTCAACCTCTCACACCTTTACATTATTCTTCTCACTCCGAGGTCATTGCACCACAGAGAAAGAGCAAGCACTGACAAGTAACATAATGCCTGACTTGCTCCTTTGCCAAGGTGCACAGCCCTCAGACCACAAAAGTTGACAAGATACCATAAAAGGAATCCACTATGCAGCAAGCATGAAAACAATTAGCATATTACAACCTGCGGGGAGTCTGATGTTTGATCATTGCTTTATTACACTGAACAGGAAAAGCCAGTACAGCTGATTTGGTAGTTGTGGGGTGGGGGTAGGGGGCTTGACCCCTATAAAAATGCAGCATTTTTTTGTTTCAATGATTTAATATGTTTCAAGCTGCATAAGCAGCAATGGACTTTCAGAAAGCATTCATTTTGTAGTGTCTGAAGGTATGCACAGAGAGCCAAGTAACAGCTTCCAATATCGACCTGGCATCCACTCATTTTTGAAAGACCTCCAAGGAAGCCACTGCCTAAATGGAATGAGCTTTTGAGGAGGAAGGCAAGAATTTATTATAGGGAGAACAGCAGAAGGAGATGACCTTTGAGATTCAAGTTGCAATAGTCTGTTTGGAGACTGGTTGGCCCAACTTGGGGCTCATAAAAGATACAAACAGCTGGTCAATCTTTCTGAAAGATACAGTTTTGTCAAGATAAAATCTCAGTTGTTTGTGAATGCCCAAAGAATGTAGTATTCTTTCTCCCCTATTTTAGAGGTTGGAAAAGGAGGTGGGTACTGAAGGGCAGCTCTTCATTACCTTTGGCATGTACAATGGATTACTCTGGACAGTCGCCCTATGTTTATGGAAAACAAGAGAAAGTGGAATGGCCATGACAACTTGTAGCTCAGAAACTCTCTGAGCAGATGTGACAGCCAAGAGTAGAATATATTTCCAAGTGCAGAATTTTAATGTGGCAGAAGATGCTAGTTCAACCAGGGTAACCTAAGCTTTCCAAACACAAAATTGAGATCCCAAGGAGGAAAGATGGGTTTTCCTTGATGGGTTAAAATGCAGGACTCGCCTCAGGAAAATCTTGACCTTTGCTCTGACACTAAGCAGGGGGTTGAGAGACAAGCAAGGACTGGAGGGCTGACAGGTGGACTGTGACAAAACAGTAAGCCAAGGCTGAATGCAGTAATTCACAAAGATATTGCAGGAAAGCAATGACCTGTGATAAGAGTGCTTCCTGACTGTTTGTAGCACCAAAAAGAAAATCTTCCATTTAGCTGGGTAAGGTTTTCTTGTAGTGCCTTCCTCTAGGACGAACAACCCTCCTCTGAAATGTACATTTGAGGGATTAGAATCCTATCATCCACAGAATCAGAAAGACAGGAAAAATTTGGGTGGAGAAGCAAGCCTTTCTGTGGAGTGATAAGGTCCAGATGTAGAGATAATTTCCTTTTGTTTCCCTTTGTCAGATGAAATAGGTGGGGAATAAATGTTATCTTGGCCAGAAGGGGGTCAGCAACAGGAAATTGGGGCTTTTATGCCTTTTGGAGAATTTTGGAAGTAGAGATAATGGAAGGAATACATAGAGGAACTTCCCTGTCTGCTGGAAGGAGAAGGCATCTGTCTACCAGGCTGAGGGACACGGGTTCCTGATCCAGAAATAGGGGATCTGATGGTTGGTTGATGATGCAAAGAGGTCTATCTGTGGTGTGCCCCACTGATGAGTGACTGTCTAGAAGTCCTGTCTGTTCAGGGTCCATTTATGGGGGGTCCTCCAAGGAGCAGCTGAGGGAGTCTGCCAGCACATATGTCCTGTACCCGGTATGATCCTGTCCATGCCCCCATTCTTTGTCTGATGCGTCTGTGTGAATTTCTTGAATTAGAGGAGCGGTGTGAAAGGAAGTCCTGGGTTGAGACTTACTTGCTCCTTCCACCAAAGTAGTTCCTTTTTGAGGCAAGGGAGGAGCGGGATCAGGGTGTCCAAGAACTGCTGGTCTTGGGACCATACAGATTTTAGATACCACTGTATTTTACTCATGTGAAGTCTGGCAAGGGGAAGCACTAGAATGGTGGCTGCCATGAAACAGTACAGTTGTGTACACTTACCATAAATGTAGATGTTCGAGTGTATTCACTGTTGCAGTCATCACATTTGGGTTATCTGCTTGCAGGTAGCCCTCAGTCGGCCTGATTATCAAAGTCTTGGGTCCTGCGTCAGTTGCTGTCTCATCTTCAATGACGTCAGGTAGTCAGGGGTATAAAGCATGCAGCAGACACCATTACATAAGTTTTTCTTGCCCCAGATGTCAGGTGCCCCCATAATGGGAAGCAATTATATACAAGTTTACACCCCCAACAAAAAAGCAAATACACCAAAAAGCTGTAAGCATAGTAAATAAGAATACAGGTATAGTCAACAGAAGTCAGGGGGCTGGAGGGAGGGTAACCAGGACTGCAACAGTGAATACACTCAAACATCTACATTTATGGTAAGTGTACACACCTGTACTATGTTCTTCGTGTTTCACTGTTGCAGTCATCACATTTGGGTAGATTCACAAATCTAAGTTGTCTGTGCACGACCAAGGAGTGCAGTATTTGTTCCCTTTGGTTCTGTGGATTAGGAAAGAAGGTTGGCAAATGAATGGACTGATTACGGGCCACACTGGATACCACCTTGGGCATAAATGAGGGATTGGTCCTGAGGGACACCCTGTCCGCATGAAAGATGATGAAAGGCTCCACTAACACGAGGGCCTGTAATTCAGACACCGTTCTTGCTGAAGTGATGGCTAGAAGGAAGGCTGTTTTCCAAGAAAAGAATTTCAACTCTGCATTTGCAGCTGGCTCAAATGGAGGAAGAGTGAGCTTTTCCAATACAAAGTTAAGGTCCCAGGTTGGAGTAGGGGCGCTCCTGGGTGGTCTTAAGTTTTTGGCCCCTCTGAGGAACTGCTTCAGCAGTGGATGAGAGAAGATTGGGGGGGGGAAGCTGTGTTGTAATGTGCTGAAAAGGCTGAGGAATGAATTTTGACAGAAGAAAAGTAAAGGCCCTTGTGAAGCATCTCAGTTAAGTATTGAAGAATATGGGGTGGATATGGGGTAAACTGGGTACTGCTGTGCCCATCCCCTGAGTTTGGTTCCAGGAACAGAATCTTTTCCATTTTTCAGCATAGGATTTTCTGGTACTAGACCTCCTTGCCTTCAGAATGACATTCATCACTTGCTTACTGAGGGATGGTAACAGAGAGGTCAGGTAATTAGCCAGGCTTCAAGGTTCAGGGTTTGAAGCTGTGGGTGCAGAATCTGGCTCTTCTGCTAGGACAGCAGGGGAGCGGTCTGTGGCAGGTGCCAGCAGTGACACTGTGCAAGAGGGGGTACCAGTGTTGGCGTGGCCAGTCCGGTGCAATCAGTGTTGTCCTTGGTTTGTCCTGTTTTGATCTTTAGTAGCACTTTGGAGAGGAGAGGCAGAGGAGGAAAGGCATAAACAGATAGTTTTTCCAGGTGAAGGACAGGGCATCCACTTTCCAAGCTTGTTTATGAGGAGTCCTTGTGCAGAATTTTCCAATTGGTAGTTCTGAGGGGAGGCAAACAGGTCTATCTCTGGGCTCCCCCATTTGTTTCTCAACATGATGAATATCTTTGGTTCCAGTTTCCACTCATGTGGGTCCATGAGATTTCTGCTTAAGTCGTCTACCAGTGTATTTAGCTTTCCTGGCAAAAACCGAGCCTGTAGGTGCTTTTGGTGGCTCAAGGCCGCATTCCACCGAGCCATGGCTAGTCTGCAGAGGGGGTATGAGTGAGTTCCCTCCTGCTTGTTTATGTACCACATAACAGTGGTGTTGTCCGTCTTTACCAATAATTGTCCTGGAAGAATGTGGTCCTTGAAGGCTGTCAGAGCATTCTGTACAGCTAACATTTCTTTTTGATTGATATGCAGATGCAATTGACTTGGGTTCCATTTGCCCTGTATGCACTGCCCTGCCAAGTGAGCCCCCCATGCATAGTCTGATGCATCTGTTGTTAGGGTTTGGGCGGCAGGGACTAGAGTGAACGACAGTCCCTTGTTTTGGTGGCAGGCCTCTGCCCACCAAAGGAACTCTAACTTTAGACAAGGTATGATAGGAATCATTGATTCTAGATCCTGAGAATGTTGACAACATAGGCTTTTTAGATACCATTGTAGTTTCCTCATATGCAGTCTTGCATATGGAATTAGTAAAATGCAAGAGGCCATGAACCCCAGTGCTTGCAGTATTTTCCTTGCAGATAGCTGGGTCTTTGTGGCCAGTAGATTAAGTAGGCTGTCAAATGAACTTGTTTCTCTGGCGTGAGGTAGGCCATCTGGGAAGTTGTATTCAAGCTTGCTCCCAGGAATTCAATTTGTTGGCAGGGTACAATATTTGATTTCTTTTCGTTTATGGTGTACCCCAGAGAAGTACGCAATTTCTTTACAAATGCCAGATGATTTAATAGTATGTCCTGGCCTTCTGCCTGAAATAGACAATCATCCAGGTAAGGGTATATTTGAATATTCTTTAGCCTGCAAAATGCAATGACTGGAGCTAGGCACTTTGTGAATACCCTGGGCACAGTAGATAAGCCAAAGGGCAGTGCAGAGAACTGAAAGTGCATGTAGCCTGCTCTGAAGCGTAGGTATCTTCTGCAAGACTCCCTTATTGGGATGTGCAGGTAGGCTTCCTTTAAATCCAGTGTTGCCAACCAGGCATTTTTGCCTAGCATGGGAAGCAGCTGATGAAAAATTAGCATCTTGAATTTTTGGATTACCAAAAAAGTGTTTAGGATTGACAGGTCCAGGATAGGACGTTAGGAATTGACTTTCCTGGGTACCAGGAAAAGTCTAGAGTAAAAACCTTGCCCCCATTCTTCTTCTGGGACAAGTTGAATAGCCCCGATACTTAAAAGAGAGAACCTGCATTTGAGCCTCTGCCACTGATTTTGGGGTAGGTCTGGCCAACCGTTTGGGGTTGGTAAAGAGTGGAAGTGGAATCTGTATCCTTGGGAAACTATATTTAGAACCCATTTGTCCTGGGTAATGAGTTCCCAATTTTTTGCATGCAGGGCAATCTTTCCCTCTAAAGGAACAGTCAGTTGAACAGAGCTTGGAAGGTTTAAAGTTAAGTCATTGAGACAGTTTACAATAGGGGAGAGTCTTACTACTCCCTGCTTTTGAAGTGGGAGCCCCCCACTGCTTAGTCCTGTGAGCAACCTGGGACTGAAGCCTGGGTGTTCTGCTGGTTCTGGGTTTGGACTGTGAAGACCTGGAAGAGGCAGGAAAGGACCAATTCTTAGAGGGCAATGCCTACTAAATCTGGGAGTCTGTACTTGCAGGAAATCTTTAACAGTTTGCATAGATTTAGCTTTTTCCTCCATCTTTTAAGTACTACTTCTGCTTTGTTGCTAAACAGGCGGTCTTGGTTTAAGGGAGCATCCAGTAATTTAGCTTTAACACGATTTGGAAAAGAATGCTCCTTAAGCCAAGCATGCCTTCTAAGTACAGACCCAGTGACAGCAGCCCTGCAAGATGCCTCTAATGAATCAAAACAACACTGCAAAGTATGTTTTCCAACTTGTTCAGCAGAATGCATTAAATCCTGTAGTTCTTTATTTTCAGCACAGTCGGGAATCAACATAATTTTCTGTTTAAGCAATCCAATAATATGCTGCTGATACTTCAACATATGAAACTGGCAGTTTAAGGCCCTAACGGCTAACGTTGCAGAAGTGTATACCTTCTTACCCCATCTATCCAGCCCCCTGAAATCTCTGTCAGAGGGGGTAGGATTTTTGGCAGTAGTGGCCTTAATGCCCTTGGGTCCCTGTGAAATGGTCTCAGGATCCGCAGTAGGATTTTTAAAGAGGAACTTGTGAGAGTCAGGTACCCTGTAATACCTAGCAGGTTTTCTGGGTGCAGGAGGTAAAGTGTCAGGGGTCCAGGCTAGATTCTGAGAAGGCATCATCTACAATGATCAGTACAGGAGGGATAGCTAAAGGCCTGTGTTGAGGCAGGAGTAAGAATTCCCTAAGCCTCTTTTTGGAGTCAGAGTAATCCTGCCTTTCCTAGCGGAAATGCTACCTAAGAGTATGCAAGGTTTCACCAAAAGAGAAATCCCCTAAAGGGGAAGCAGGGGGAAAGGAGTCCACTGCATCAGAATCCTCATAGGTAGAAAAGGGCAAATCCTGGTCATCAGAAAAAACAGAAATTTCAGAATCCTGATCAGGAGAATCAGAAGGAAAATCAGTTCTAGGTCTCTTAGAGGGAGAAGGGTGGCTTCCCCTGATTAGAGTAATAAGGTCTTCAGCTATTCTTATAATTTGTTTTTTAGGCATATGGGGCCTGACCATGCGGCCTAGGCGTCAGTTTTCTGAGTATGGATTGAGTTTTATGCCTTGAAGAAGAAGATGGCATCAGTTTAATATGCAAGTCAGTAGGCCTGAATACACCCTCAGAAGCTGGTGCCTGCACAGCGGCTCCGGACCCATCCAAGGTAAAGACATCCGCAGGTTCCAGAGTCGAAGAAGCATCTCGTGGCATACTGGACTCCGAATGGGTCTCAGTAGAGGCCTGCGAATCTGAAGTAGCAGGTATCAGGGGCTGCAAAAGCGACTCACTGAGTATCGGCGAACTGGTGACTAGCTTAGGAGAAGCGTTGTCGGCAGCTTTGGACCTATGCAGTCTGCCTCTGTCTTTATCTTTGCGCTTTTTCAGAATATTGGTAGTCGGGTGGCTTACCAAAGCCATTTCTGGATAATTGAACAGAGTACCAAAAAATTTAGATGCGAAAATGAACCGACGAATAGTACGAGGTTTTATTAAGGCACAAAACCGATAGCGAGGTACATCGTGGTCTGGGCATAGGCAAGGAATGCAGTACGAATGAAAATCTTTAAGAGGTATTTGCTTTCCACAAGAAATACAATTGTTAACTTTTACTGACATCAGTTTAGAGCAAGAAAAAGGTTCCCCAACGGGGTACTTCGCTTAGATGAAGTCTTCGGAATTGAAACTTGAAAACGAAAATTACAGGAGTCGGCTGACTGGCACTTGCGAACTGGACCCAAGACTTTGATAATCAGGCCGACTGAAGGCTACCTGTAAGCAGATAACCCAAATGTGATGACTGCAACAGTGAAACACGAAGAACATCCAAAGTTCTTAGATCTCCCTTGCCGTGCAGCATGTTGCACATGGGAGCTCTAGGAAGAATTTAGATGGGTTCTGAACTTTCTCCTTAGGGAAGAAGGTATGCATCTGTCTGCAACCTAGAAAAAAGAAGTCCTGTGTAGGAATCATGTGGGATTTCTTACAGTTGATTGTGAATCCCAGATTTGTCTGTGAATCCCAGATTTGTCGGGAGTTGCACAGTAAAGTCTAGATGTTGGAGGAGGACACCTGAGGAGAGAGTTTGCCTCAATATGTCATTCAGGTAAGGAAAGATCTGAATTCCTTGAGTGCGGCAGAATGCCACCACTAGTGCTAGTCACTTTGTGAACACACTTGGTGCTGTGGAAAGGTCAAAAGACAAAATGGTAAACTGAAAGCATGATGAGCCAGAGAAAAGTATGAGCATTTTCCTGCAAAAGAACAAAAAGTTATTGTGCAGACAGGCATCCTTAAGGTCTACGGACACTAGAAAAGCCTGAGGAAAAATGAAAGCCAAGAGTGTGTGTGAAGAGAGAGCATTTTGAAAGTTGGCACTTTCAAGAATGTGTTGAGAAGAGAAAGGTTTAGGATCAGCCTCCATTGTCCTCATTTTCTTGAGGCACCAGAAAGATTCTGGAGTAGATGCCCTTCCCCATAAAGTCTTTTGGGACTTGTTTGATGGTGCCCTGACTCAAGAGGTCTTAAATAATGGGAGCAAATAAAAAAGGTGGTTGTGAGGTAATTGGTCTAGGGGGTAACTGTTTCCCAGAAGGTTAGGGAGAGTGATAGTCTTTTGGTAAGTGGGGTAAGGGAACCAAGGGCAAGGGAGGGGGTGTTGTGAATACAGTCACATATTGGTATTTCTAAAGGGAGGTGTCCCAGATGGAAGTTTCCTATGAAGTTTGTTAGAGTACCTTTTCCTAAGAGTTATTCTGGGTTTTTGAGTTGTCCAAGGATCCCTTCTAAGGAAGTATGTAGACTTAGATAGGCAAGTCCTAAGATATCTTGGAACTGAAGAAAGGAGAATCTGCCTGCAGTCTTTCATACTCTTACCTTGGTCTTGAAGAGTTTTGAACAGACTGGCAGCCTGAGGATCATATAAAAGATCTTTTTCCAAGGGGGATTCTAAATGTTTTGAATACACCACCTATAGGGTGGCTGTGTAGCTATGTACATCAACAAGTAAACAGACACAGTAGCTGCTGGCCCTGGAGAGGCATCCACAGCATCATAAAGTACAGTTTTGTACCTACCATAAATGTAGATGTTCGAAGATCCACATTGCTGCAGTCCTTACACTTGGGTAGTCCGCTGTCCACGGTCGGCCCGAATATCAAAGTATAAGGCTGACGTCGGTCGGGGCGCATTTAACTGACGTCAGGACGTCAGGGTACAAATGCGCATGACCGGCGTCATATCCTCAGTCTTTTCTTGCCCCAGATGTCAGAAGACCTTAAAAATAAAGGTCAAAACCAAAAGACAGCAAACAAAAAACCAACCACCCTTGCACTAACTATATGTACAATATATACAATATACACAATATGTACAACCCAACCCACACAACCACCTCCAACTACAGAGGGAAGGAGGGAGGAATTGGACTGCAGCAATGTGGATCTTGAACATCTACATTTATGGTAGGTACAAAACTGTACTATGTTCTTCATCTCACATTGCTGCAGTCCTTACACTTGGGTAGAATCCCAAAGCAGAGGTAAGGGAGGATGGCTAACTATAAGGAAGCAGGAGCTGCCAAAATGCCCTGCAAAACCGCAGTGGCAAAACCAGCCCTGGACTTAGAGTAAAGTGGCAGGTGATAATGCCTAGAGAAAGTATGCACAGAACTCCAAGTAGCTGCCTCCAAAATATCCTTGGTTGCCACTCCCTCAAAAAGCTGTTGAAGTGGCAGTAGCCCGAGTGGAATGAGGCCTAATCCCAGCTGGAACCTCCTTGCCATGATGGGAATAACAGAAAGCAATGCAAAACCCAATCCACTTAGAAATAGTTTGTTTTGACACAGGCTTGCCCTGAGAACTCAAAGCAAAAGAAACAAACAACTGCTGAGACTGCCTGAACCCTTTAGTTCTGTCCAAATAATAACGCAACTGCCTGTGTACATCCAAAGTGTGCAAAATCTTTTCCCCTTATTTTGAGGATTTGCATAAAGAGTAGGCAAATGAATAGTCTGGTTTAAAGCCACACTAGAAACCACCTTAGGCATAAAGGAAGGATTAGTACGTAATGATACCCTATCCTTATGGAAAATCAAGAAAGGCTCAACTGCCATAAGGGCCTGTAATTCAGAAACCCTTCTTGCAGAGGTAATGGCCAACAAAAAAGCAGTCTTCCATGATAAATATTTCAACTCAGCAGTAGCTGCAGGCTCAAAAGGTTGTAGAGTGAGTTTCCCCAACACAAAATTGAGATCCCAAGCAGGAGTAGGAGCTCTTCGTGGGGGTCTTATATTCTTTGCCCCTCTAAGAAATTGCTTGAACAAAGGATGAGAAAACAATGGCGGTCGCAATCATAGTGAGCTGAAATTGCTGCAGCATGAACTTTAATAGAAGAGAAAGACAAACCTTTGTCTAGTAACTCAGTAAGATATTGAAGAGCCACACACAAATTAGGCTCAGAAACATCAAAATCTTTTGCAGCACTCCAAAATAAAAATCTCTTCCATTTATCAGCGTACACTTTCCTTGTACTAGGCCTTCTAGCTTCCAAAATAACATTCAAAACTTGCTGAGGAAGTGGAGGCCCATTATGGTTCAAAACAGAATATGCCAGGCTGTTAGGTGCAGAGAGTGAAGCTTGACATTGAGCAAATGGCTGTCCTCCTGTGACAACAGGTGTGGAATCGAAGGCAAAGGCCATGGAGGCTTCCGTACTAGACTTCTTAGTAATGGGTACCAGTGCTGTCGAGGCCAATCTGGAGCTATTAAAATCATCCTTGGCTTGTCCTGTCTGACCTTCAGAAGTACCTTTGGGAGGAGAGGCAGAGGTGGAAAGGCATACACATGAAGATTGCTCCAATTGAAAGAAAGAGCATCCACTCTCCAAGCTGTGGGATGAAACCTTTCGTGCAAAACTTTGGCAGCTGATGGTTTAGTGGAGAAGCGAACAGATCTATGTCTGGAGTTCCCCATGACACTGTCAATTTCTGAAATACATGAGGATCCAATTTCCACTCGTGGGGATCCATAATTCTCCTGCTCAACACATCTGCTAAGGAGTTCTGTGCTCCTGGCAGAAACCTTGCCTGAAGATTGAGCTGTAAACTGAGAGCAGTCTCCCACAAAATCATTGCTTGCCTGCATAGAGGATAAGAATCGTTCCCCTTGCTTGTTGATGTACCACATGACAGTTGTGTTGTCTGTTAGAATCAACACCTGTCCTGGAAGAAGGAATTCCTTGAAAGCTATTAATGCAAACTGGACTGCTAACATCTCCTTCATGTTGATATGTAGATGTTGTAGTCTGACAGGCCACTTGTTTTGTATCCACTTTCCATTTAGATGAGCTCCCAAGCTTTGTCTGAGGCATCTGTCGTTAAAATCTGACTTGCCTCTGGCCGGGTCACAGAGAGTCCCTTGTTTAGGTGACATTCCTGAGCCCACCACAAAAATTCCTTCTGAATGCAAGGTATTATTTGAATGACAGTGTCCAGATCCTGGCAGTGCTGTGTCCATACATTTTGAGATACCATTGTAGCTTCCTCATATGCAGTTTGGCATTGGGAAGCACCAGAATACAAGATGCCATGAACCCTAAGGCTTGAAGGACTGTCCTTGCAGTCAGCCCGGACTGATGAGATAGTCGATGGAAGTAAAGGGATAGACTCTTTTGTTTGTCCGGGGTTAAAAAGGCCATCTGGGCTGCTGTATTCAGTCTCACACCCAGAAAGCACATGTCTTGAGAGGGTACTAGACTGGACTTTATTTCGTTCACAGAATACCCTAGGCATCTTAGCACTGCTATCACATATTCCAAATGACGAAGAAGCTCTTCCCTTCCTTGAGCCAGAATTAGGCAGTCGCCCAAATAAGGATAGATCTGTATTCCTTTTAGTCTGAAGAAAGCTATCACTGGAGCCAGAACTTTCGTGAACACTCTGGGCGCAGTAGATAAGCCAAAGGGCAATGCAGAGAACTGATAGTGAGAAGTCCCAGCTCGAAAACGCAGATACTTTCTGCAACTGAGTCTGATAGGAACATGAAGGTAAGCCTCCTTGAGATCCAAAGTTACCATCCAATGATCTTTGCCCAGCAGAGGTAAAAGCTGCTGCAACGTCAACATTTTGAACTTGGGAATGTCCAGATAAGTGTTGAGGATAGATAAATCCAAAATTGGTCTCCACGTGTTCCCCTTCTTTGGTACTAGGAACAGGCGAGAATAAAATCCTAGGCCCACTTCTGGCAGAGGGACCGGCTGTATGGCCCCTAGTTGGAGCAACAGAGAAACCTGTTTGTGAACCTCTATTCTTTGTTGAGGAGGAACGTCTGGCATGCCTTTGAAAGGAGGCAAGGTATGGAAATAAAACCTGTAGCCGTGGTGTATGATATCCAATACCCATCTGTCCTGGGTAATTAAACTCCAATTTTCTTTGAAAAGTGCCAACCTTCCTCCCAAAGGTGCTGCCAGACGAGCAGGCTCTGGCAGCTGAAAAGGTAGGTCATTGGGTCTGCTTACGAAAGGACTGACCCCTGCCCTCACCGAAGCCTGTGCAGGAGAACTCCCTGTTCTAGGTCTGAAAGAGCCCTGAGCTCTGCCCTTACCACGTCTAGATCTACCCCTAGACTGGGAATCATAAGAAGGATACGTCCACCCCTTAGTAGGCCAATTTCTACTAAACTTTGGAGGCTGGACCTGCAAAAAATCTTTAACAGTCTGCATAGACTTAGCCTTGTCTTCCATTTTCTTTAAGACTGTCTCAACAGGAGGACCAAACAACACGTCAGATTGTAAAGGAGCATCTAAAATCCTTGTTTTAACATGTTCAGACAAATTCTGATCCCTCAGCCAGGCGTGCCTGCGAAGAACAGTCCCAGTGGCAGCCACCCTAGACGAGGCCTGTACAGCATCAAAACCACATTGCAAAGAATGCTTACCTACTTGTTCAGAAACATGTACTAAATCTTGCAACTCTTTACAATCAATACCTACTGCCAGAGCATCAACCTTAGACTTCAATTGTGAAAGGAGATAGTTTTGGTATTTCAACATGTGAAACTGGCAATTCAGAGCCCTCATAGCAAGAGTGGAAGAAGTATAAACTTTCTTTCCCCATCTATCCAAGGCCCTAGCCTCCTTGTCTGTAGGAACCGGATTCTTAACAACAGAAGCCTTAACACCCTTAGGCCCCTGGCTAACAGTTTCTGGGTCTGCACTAGGACTCTTCAAAAGTTACTTGTGAACTTCAGGCACCCTGTAATACCTCTCCGGCTTAGCAGGAGCAGGAGGCAAAGAATCAGGATTAAGAGAGGCCTCTGTACCCACATCTTCCACTACATCCAAAGCAGGAGGTATAGCCAACGGCCTATGCTGGGGAAAAACAGAAATTCCCTAAGCCGTTTCCTGGAATCAGAGAAGTCCTGACCCTCCCACTTAAAATGCTCCCTCATGGAATGAAGAGTTTCTGAAAAAGAAAAATCCTCAGGAGGAGTAGCAGAAGGAGTAGAATCATCCACATCAGAATCAGAATAAGGAGAGTACTCCTGCAAGTCTTCAGCCGAAGATTCTGAAACATCTGAAGCTTGCTCAAAACCCCCCAGCTCAGGCTCCACCCTAGGTCTCTTAGCAGGAGGGGGCATAGAACCCCTAATCAAAGTAATCAAATCTTCTGCCATTTTAAGCATATGCTTCTTGGGCATAGTACCTGAAGAGCTAGGGGCAACACCAACTGAAGCTAAACCTGGCCTGCCCCTGGGAGAAGCCTTAGAAACAGAAGGAGAGGGCCTAGCCACCTTAGGAAGGGAGGGGAGTATAGTAACCTGAGAAGCCCCCTCAGCCTGACTTGCCTCCTGAGAGGCCACATCTTGCAATAATAAGGTCTCACTCTGGGAACACAAAGAAATCTCCGGTGGAGCCACCAGCTCCACCGACACCTCTAAAGAACCGGCTTCCGGTACAGACGGTTCTTCTAGCCTAGGCTTAACTGCCTTGTCCTTGCGCTTCTTCGAGGAAGCGGGCGTCGGAGCATCCGACGGCATTTTATAATTGCACCGCTTCCCAAAGACTAACCTTGCACAATCCAACCTTCTCTTTATAGTGCGTTTATTAAATCTAGCACAAGAGCGACAGCCAACAACGTCGTGCTCAGGCCCTAAGCAAGGAATACACAAAGTATGATAATCTCTATGCGGTATCTGTTTCCCACAAG
This sequence comes from Protopterus annectens, assembly GCF_019279795.1. NCBI lineage: Eukaryota > Metazoa > Chordata > Ceratodontiformes > Protopteridae > Protopterus > Protopterus annectens. The sequence continues at coordinate 635,486,173 of NC_056750.1, forward strand.
AAACGCAATTATTAACTTTTTCTGACATCCGGTAAATGACTGAGGCAAGAAAAACTAAAATATTCTAACGGGTACTTAGCCAACTTTGAACTCGGTCTGAAACTTCTAAATCGAAAAATCTCAGAACGCCAACCGGCACTTGCAATGCTGCTTCTGCATCGGACCATGCGGCAAAAAAGACTGAGGATATGACGCCGGTCATGCGCATTTGTACCCTGACGTCCTGACGTCAGTTAAATGCGCCCTGACCGACGTCAGCCTTATACTTTGATATTCGGGCCGACCGTGGACAGCGGACTACCCAAGTGTAAGGACTGCAGCAATGTGAGATGAAGAACATCTGCACTTGATGGTGTGTTTGGCTATTTGAGAGGCCTGAGAAAGTAGATTCTGTATTTGTTGCTTTGAATCTGCAGTTTGAGAGTCCACCATACCCTTATTTAATGACGGAAGTAAAGAAACCAAATATTTGATCATTTGTGTCTGACAGTTAATTGCCCTAAACTTTAGAGTAGAAGAGGTGTATACCTTCTTTTCACTACCTATCTATAGTCCTTCTGTCCTTGTCTGTAGGTAGAGCACTAGCACTGGGCAGTAGCTTAGAGGGTTAGCTTAGAGAAAGACACATTGCACATGGGTCAGCAACATGATTCTTGTACAAGTATTTAAGGTCATCAGGTAGCTTATACAACCTGTCTGGTCTTTTTGGAAATGGTGGTTGACTGTCAGGTACTGAAGAGGTGGTCTGGAAGGCATCCTGGAAAGTCTCCTGTATGGGGCGAACTAGGGAATAGACAGCAGTGCCCATTTCCAAGAGGCTGGAGTATCTGTTCTGTACATCAAAAAATTATGTAGATTGGTTTGCTACTGAAATCCCAAAATGGATCTGTCGAGTGACCACGTCATTGAAAAATAATACTGAAAATAAAATCATTGGACAGCCAACAACAACTAAACCAGTAATGTCGACCCGTTCCATTCGACAAAGTTGACATTACCCAGCATACCTTGCCTTCCCTAAAATAGTTAGCTCCTCTGAAAGAGAGTTAACTGCCTCCTGGTAATGGTCTTTTTTAGGTAAAGTGAACCAGATTCCATTCAAAACCGAGAATCACTTCCTCACTATTGATGTGATAGACTTGTATTCCTCTATCCCCCACTCAGTAGCATTGGAATGGATTCAAGCGATTTTGATTTCGAAACAAGCTCCTGCCAAAGAAATTTTGATGGTCAGAGAACTCTTAGACATAGTTCTTACAAGCAATTATTTCTCCATCAACAACCAATGGTTCCATCAAAGGATAGGGGTTGCCCATGGGGTCCCCTTGTGGGGCCAGCGTAGCAAATTTGGTGATGGCATTCTGGGAGAAAGAGTTTTTCTTTCCTAACCCATTATTTAAAGAGAAAGTCCTATTGTATACCTGATTTTTGGATGATACTTTCATCATTCTCCAAGGGGGGAGGGAAGTAGCAGACTTCATCCTGGAATGCTTTAATACATCTACTGAATTCCTTAGGTTCACCTCTAACTTTTCCATGGAGAAAATTGCTTATTTGGACGTCGACCTGTCTAAGGATAACCACAGGGGTTGCTATATGACCAACATCCATTGCAAACCTACATTTTCAAACTCATATTTGCACTTTGAATGCAACCACCCCTTTCATCAGAAGAGGTCGATAGTCAAGGGCCAACTGGTCCTGGCGGCCAGGATGGTGACACGGGACAGTGATTTTTTTAAAGGAATGTGAGTTTATCGGAGACCTCTTTTTGAATAGAGGTTATCCCGGCCATCTCATTTCAGACCTCTGCAATGAGGTAAGTCGCAAGACGGAGAATGGGGTATATCTTCCCATTTAGGGCCAGTCTATTGCAGATCAAGGTGTGTTGGTTGACGATACCCGGATTAGATCTTCTTATGCCTGCAGCTTCATCACTACTTACAGTTTGGATGCGGGGGCTATTGCTTCTATTATTAAGAAGAATTGGTGTTTACTTACACCAGACAATCAAGGTCCTTCAGCTTTAGGGTTAAATCCTCAAGTCATTTACAAGAGAGGTTCCAACTTAAAAAAACATCCTTGAAAGGAAACCTAGACCTACTCAGGCACGTTCGGGCATGCTCAAATGCAACATGTGCAGATACTGCCAATATGTGAAAGCGGGAACTTATTTTGCGATCAGAGAGAGAAAGTACAAAATCCAGGGGAGGTTCAACTGTGCCAGCACCCATGTGGTTTACATGGCCCAGTGTTCTTTATGTCCGGCTTTCTATATAATGAAAACTGACCGGAAACTGCATGAGCGCCTATATGAACATCTATATGCCATTAAGAAAGAAAAAATGGCTAATGCACTTGCTAAACGCATTAGCGAGTGCACGGGGCATGGGTTTAGCTTCACAGTGATTGATCAGATTGTGCATGATAACAGGGGGGGGGGGGGCCCGTTTCCTATTTGTTGGAACTCAGAGAATTGCTTTGGCAATTGAGGCTGGAAGCATACCATTTTCCAGGCTTGAACAACATGTTATCAATTTCCTGTGTTTTGAAATTGAAAAGTTTGATAAGGTAGTTTTGCTATTTCATAAGTTAATGTGCAAAATTATGATACATGTTTTTCAGTAGCCTTTGTTTTAGAATTTTTTTTTTTGCACATGCATTGCTCCATCATGGGTCCAATTTATTAACCATGAAGTGAGTTATTTATTTTATTTTATTTTAATACCTATTTCTGGTTTCTTTTTTCCAAGTCAAGCCTGTTGGCTATTGACTTCTTGTTTTTTAATTCTACATCGTTAAGGGCGTGTTTTATATTTACATAAGTTTTTTTAAATAGTCTTATGCCTTTTTGTATGTTCTTTTTAATATATTGAAATTTTCTATTCTGACCACAGGTGGCAGTGTGGCAAAAGTAGGGAGTTATATTGTAGTATTTAAACAGGATGTGTTGAATGTGTTTATTTCCTGTTCTGAGGAAGCTGGTGAGGAGTCACTGACGAAAAGCTAAACAGAGACTTTGTAGCTTAAATAAACGTCGAGTACAAGTTTACTTACTTGGTTTGGACATTTTTTACGGATTTTCGAATTTGGTGTGCAGATCCCTGGCTCCTCCTTGTGTAGCAGTTGGTTTTGTCTTTTTTATCGTTGAGGCTACCCTCAGTCGGCCAGAATTCCAAAGTCTACGTCCGGCGTCGGTTGCTGTCGCTTCCTCCCTGACGTCAGTGCACCTGGGGTATAAAAGATGCAGCTGACACCATTTTCTTCAGTTTTTCTTGACCCAGATGTCAGGTGCCCCCAAACTGGTAGCCTGAAAAATATGCCAATAAAAATGTATGCACAAAAATAACATTTTCTTCATCTACAAGCAAATACACCGAATAGGTTGTGTAGGATAGAGAAGTGCAGATAAGTCCCAGCAAAGAAAAGGGGGATGGAGGGTGGGTAACCTGGACTGCAACAGTGAATACACTCGAACATCTACATTTATGGTAGGTACACAACTGTACTATGTTCATCGTGTTTCACTGTTGCAGTTATTACTCTTGGGTTGAATCCCAAAGCTGAGGATGGGTGGCTGGGCTAAATAGGATTAGGAGAGGCTATGAGGCCCTGCAGAACTGCAGTGGCAAAGCCTGCTCTGGACTTAGAGTAAAGAGGTAAGTAGTAGTGTTTTGTGAAGGTGTGCACTGAACTCCAAGTTGCAGCCTCTAAGATATCTTTGGTTGGTACTCCTTTGAGGAAGGCTGCTGAAGTGGCTGCTGCTCTGGTGGAATGAGGCCAAATGCCCTTAGGCACTGATTTGCCATGTTGAAAATAGCAGAAGCGGATGCAATGGCCTATCCATTTAGAAATAGTCTGTTTTGAGATAGCCTTTCCTTGTGATCCTGCAGCATATGACACTAAAAGTTGCTCAGTCTTTCTGAAAGCTTTAGTTCTGTTCAAGTAGAAGCGTAACTGCCTATGTCCAAAGAATGCAGAATGTTCTCACTCTTGTTCTGTGGATTTGGATAAAAGGTAGGCAAGTGAATGGTTTAGTTGAGGGCCACACTGGACACCACCTTAGGCATAAATGTAGGGTTTGTCCTCAGAGAAACCCTGTCTGGATGAAAAATGATGAAAGGCTCCACAGCCATTAGTGCTTGTAACTCCGAGACTCGCCTTGCAGAGGTTATAGCTAGGAGCAGAGCTGTTTTCCAGGATAAGAATTTTATATCTACTGTTGATGCTGGCTTGAAAGGAGGCACTGTGAGTTTTTCCAAAACATAATTGAGGTCCCAGGCCGGAACTGGTGCTCTCCTTGGAGGCCTAATGTTTTTGGCTCCTCTGAGGTACTGCCTTATTAAAGGATGAGAAAAGATAGGTGGTTCCGTATTGTAGTGGGCTGAAATGGCAGAGGCATGAATCTTAATTGATGAGAAAGAAAGGCCTTTGTTCAGCATCTCTGTTAGGTATTGTAAAATCTGAGGGATATTTGGTACACACATGTCAATGCCTTGTTCCTGGTTCCAAGCACAGAATCTCTTCCATTTTTCTGCATAAGATTTTCCTGCATAAGATTTTCCTGGTACTGGGCCTCCTGGCCTCCAAGATAACATCCATAACAGCTTTTGAAAGAGGAGCGTTCTGAATGGCTACATTATCCGCCATGCTGCCAGATTTAAGGTCCTGAGTTGGCTGTGCAGGATCAGATTGTTTTGTTGGGTCAGCAAGTGAGAAGTTTGAGGCAATATCCATGCTGGACCTTGAGACAAGCTCTTTAGGATTGGGTACCATTGCTGGCGTGGCCAATCTGGTGCAATCAGTCATTTTTGGCTTCTCTTGTCTGACCTTTAGGAGAACCCTGGGAAGGAGAGGCAATGGGGGAAAAGCATATACTGTTAGATTTTTCCAGCTGAAGGATAGGGTGTCCACTTTCCATGCTTGCTTGTGGTAAATCCTTGTGCAAAATCTCTGCAATTGGCAGTTGTGAGGGGAGGCAAATAGATCCATGTCTGGGCATCCCCATTTCCTTATCATCATGCTGAAGACTTGTGGATCCAGTTTCCATTCGTGGGGATCCATGAGGTTTCTGCTTAGTTCGTCTGCCAGAGTATTTGTTTTTCCTGGCAGGAATTGTTCTTGCAGGTGAACTTGAAAAGCCAATGCTGTGTCCCATAAGGTCATTGCTTGTCTGCAGAGGGGGTAGGAATGTGTACCTCCCTGTTTGTTTATGTACCACATGACCATAGTGTTGTCCGTCTTTATCAGTAACTGTCCTGGGTGAAGCAGGTCCTTGAAAGCTGTCAGGGCATTTTGAACAGCTAGAATCTCTTTTTGATTGATGTGAAGATGCATCTGGTTTGCAGGCCATGTGTCCTGAATACATTTTCCTGCCATATGGGCCCCCCAGGCATAATCTGATGCATCCGTTGTCAGTGTCTGTCTGGCTGTGGGTAAACTGAATGGCAGACCCTTGTTGTGGTGACAGGCTTCTGCCCACCATCGAAACTCCTGTTGCAGGCAGGGAATGAGTGCAATTACTGTCTCCAGGCTGTGGCAATGCTGAGTCCAAACACTTTTTAGATACCATTGTAGTTTCCTCATATGTAGTCTGGCATATGGAATTAGTAGAATGCAGGATGCCATGAATCCCAAGGCCTGCAGGATTTTCCTTGCAGATAAGTGGGTTTTTGTTGCCAATTTCTTGAAGCAAGTAGTCAGTTGCTTTTGTTTGTCTGGCGTGAGATAAGCCATCTGGGCAGTTGTATTTAAGCTTGCACAGAGGAATATTATCTGTTGAGAGGGCACTAGTTTTGATTTCTTCTCGTTTACTGTGTACCCTAGGCCAATTAGTAATCTTTTTACAAACGCCAGATGCTTTAGAAGAATGTCTTTGTTCTCTGCTTGAATTAGGCAGTCGTCCAAGTAGGGATATATCTGAATTCCTTTTTGTCTGCAAAACGCAATTACTGGTGCCAGGCATTTTGTGAAGATCCTGGCCACAGTAGATAAGCCAAAGGGCAGTGCAGAGAATTGGTAATGCATTGAGCCAGCTATGAATCTGAGGTATCTTCTGCAAGATTGTCTGGGACATGCAGGTATGCCTCTTTTAGGTCCAAAGTTACGAGCCAAGCCTTCTTGCCCAGCATGGGCAGTAGCTGCTGTAGAGTCAACATCTTGAATTTTGCAACTTCCAGAAATGTATTTAGTATAGACAGGTCCAGTATTGGTCTCCAGGTTTTATCCTTTCTGGGTACTAGGAAAAGTCTGGAGTAAAATCCTTGCCCCTGCTCTTGTTGTGGTACTTGCTGAATGGCCCTCATGTTCATGAGGGCTGTAATTTGTTTTTGTGCCTCTGCCCATTGATTGTGGCAGGTCTGGCATACCTTTTGACCTTGGTAGAGTATGAAAATGGAACCTGTAGCCTTGGGACACTATGTTCAGGACCCATTTGTCTTGGTTAACCATTTGCCAATTTGATGAAAAAAGTGCTAGTTTTCCCCCTAAGGGGGCTGCCAAAAGAAAAGTGCTTGGATCTGGTAGAGGAAAGTCATTGGGACCGTTTCCTGTAAGGCTGTGATTTGTCTTCTCCGCTTTTGCAGGTAGGAGCACCCCATTGTTTAGGCCTGTATGAGCCTTGGGGCTGAGATCTGCCTCTGGGACGCCTGTATCTGCCTCTTTGTGGTCTGTCTGACACTGGAAAGGACCAATTTTTAGAAGGCCAGTTCCTGCTAAACCTGGGTGGCTGTACCTGTAAGAAATCCTTGACTGTCTGCATGGATTTTGCTTTATCCGCCATTTTTTTCAACACCTCTTCTGCTTTAGTACCAAACAAAGTATCATGCTGTAATGGTGCATCTAATAATTTTGCTTTAACATGATCAGGCAGATTCTGTTCCTTTAACCAAGCATGCCTTCTAATAACAGAACCTGTAACAGCGGCCCTGCAAGAGGCCTCCAGTGAATCATAACCACATTGCAAAGTATGCTTTCCCACTTTTTCAGCTGCTTGAAATAAATCCTGCAATTCCTTGTTCTCTGAGCATTCAGTATGTCAGCAATTTCTGTTTAAGCAGTGATATTAAATATTGCTGATATTTAAGCATATGAAACTGACAATTTAAAGCCCTTACAGCCAGGGTAGCAAAAGTGTAGACTTTTTCCCCCCATCTGTCTAGAGCCCTAAAATCCCTATCAGAGGGGACAGGGTTATTTGCAGTGGAAGCTTTAACCCCTTTGGGACCCTGAGATATAGTTTCTGGGTCAGCAGTGGGGTTTTTATATAGGAATTTATGAGAATCCGGGACCTGTAGTATCTGTCTGGCTTCGCAAGTGCAGGGGGTAGAGAGTCAGGGGGACAGGCCGGACTCTGAAAATACATCATCTACAATGTCGAGAACAGGTGGAATAGCAAGGGGTCTGTGCTGAGGAAGTAACAGAAAGTCTCTGAGCCTTTTCTTAGATTCAGAAAAATCTTGGCTCTCCCAGTGGAAATGCTCCCTCATGGTATGCAGGGTTTCCCCAAACGAATAATCCTCAGGAGGAGAGGCTGAAGGTTTGGATTCTTCAGCATCAGAATCCTCATAGGGAAGCATGGAGTAATCCTGTTCAGAAGAGGAATTAGAGGAAATAGAAACCTGATCAGAAGAATCATACTCTGTCTCTTGCCTAGGCTTCTTATCAGGAGGGGGATGGGAACCCCTGATCAAAGTAATTAGGTCTTCGGCCATTTTGAACATCTATTTTTTAGGCATGGAAGTCTGTGTAGGAGAATGCTGTACTTGTTTCTTTGTCTTAGAGCCGCTTTAGTCTTTGAAGCAGAAGATGGCTTAATATATAGTTGTGTAGGTCTGAAGACACCCTCAGAAGTTGATGCCTGCTCAGCGGCTCCGGACCCATCTGAGGGAATGATTTCTGAGTGTCCATTACCTTGAGTACCCAGAGGCCCAGTTGGCTCCACATGGGAGTCGGAAGCCGCCTGTGGCTCTGAAGTAGCGGGCGCCAGGGGCTGCGAAAGCCCTCACTGAGAACCGGCGACTGGCCCAGCAGAGGCCTCGTCGCCGGTTTTGGACCTCGGATGCCTATCCTTTTCCTTGCATTTTTTGTAAACTCCGGTTGTCGGCTGGTCCGACGGCATTATATAATCAAATCTTCGGCCAAAGTAATGAAATGCAAAATCGAACAGACGCTTAATAGTGTGTTGGTTAAATCTAGCACAAAACCGACAGCTAGCAACATCGTGATCAGGGCCTAGGCAAGGAATACAGTAAGAGTGAAAATCCTTATGAGGCATTTGCTTCCCACAAGAAATACAATTGTTAACTTTTTCTGACATCAGTCTGGAGCAAGAAAAAAGTTTCCCCAATGAGGTACTTAGCTTTAATGAAGACTTTGGTTCTGAAATTTGGATTTGAAAATCTCAGGAGTCGGCCGACCGGCACTTGCGAACTGCTTTTGCTTCGGGCACTGCACAGCAAGAAAGACTGAAGAAAATGGCGTTGGCTGCATCTTTTATACCCCTGGTGCACTGACGTCAGGGAGGAGGTGACAGCAACCGATTACGGAGCTAGACTTTGGAATTCTGGCCGACTGAGGGTAGCCTGCCAGCAGGATAACCCAAGAGTAATGACTGCAACAGTGAAACACGATGAACATCGCCTTGATCAGAAAAGGTTAACCCACTAAGTAACTGTGATGCCCGTGCCCTGGCCCAGCAATCAAGGGGCCTCAATCCTCACCATTAACACCAGAGAGGGCGTCTCATATGAGAGGAAAGGATAACAAATACACACAGTAAAGTGCAATTTCCCTTAAGAACACAGACAGATCAGTCAGTCTGGGGCTGGTCGCTTCCTTGCTCCCCAGGTCCCCAATAAGACTCCCCACTGACACAGCTACAGGGTCCAGATCTCAGCCTAGCTGGCAAGCTAAAACCTCCAGTACCCTCTCTGTCCAACCAGTGTTTCGTGTCCCTGCCCAAATAGTTGACACACACACACTTAGAGATAAATATTTATACAACTTCACAGACACTCCTGGGAAAGGCTGACAGAGATTCTCCAGCTGTGCCCCTATACCCAGACTATACGGCAGTAATTCCTGCCACCACCAGCTAATTATTATCAGCTACCCAAAGGCCCTTAAAAGGGTGTCCAATTATTACTGTGCAATACTATTATCCTATGGTAAGTGTGATTAAACAGTCTTAAGGCTTATTGGAAGGGCTTATTACAGTATCACTTATAAGCATGCAATGTACTCTAGAGCTTAATTTTTTCTGCGTAAACCAGCCACAGTTGAAAAGGATTTAAAAAGATCTAATAATAAATACTAAAAACACAAGACAATACTATTACACCACAGTGCTATTCAAGAGTTCAGAGATCCCACAGAAACGTAAAATAATTCAGTAGTACAGTTCTGACATAACAGAAAAACACAGTCTAATCTTTATAGTCCTAGATATTTCTACAAAAAACATACTTTTAAAATAACGCAAGACTCAGGCAGTGCGGAGTTATATGTCCAAGATCAAAATGCGTCATAATCTCTGGTTCTCACTGTTTAAATTACATCTTTTTCACCCTTCCTGGAGTTACCAGGCTACACACTAACTGCATTTACATTATTTTACACTTAGAGCAATAAAGGACATTCCACATGCAAATTCTGGTCATTAATTTTAGCCTTAAAACAATAGGCAGGAAGCCTTCCTCTAGCCAGACTGGAGCAGAATTGTAAAACATCAAAGGCAGTGATTAAATAATTTTAATTTAAAAAGAAAGACTTGAAATGCTTGACTTAGTTTTCCTTACAGCAGATGGCAATGTTGCCACATTGTTGAAACAGCACTTCTTTACATTTAAGACATAAGTCTGCATTTTACATTTATATTTAAAAATGCCAGAATTATGTACCAAATTCTATTTGACTATGCTGGCAGCCTTCACCCATCTCTACCCTATCTTCACATCTCCACCCCCCAGAGAACTCAAGCTAGTTTTTCAAGTGACCCTTGATAAACGCTGCTTGAGAGGGTTAGGTCTGAGTGTACCTCACCCCATTCCCTGTCTTGAGAGCCCATCTGCATTGGCATTGATACTCCCACTGCGGTGTTGCACTGACATATCATATGCTTGCAACCCCAGGCTCCATCTTAGCAACTTGGCATTTCGCTGGCTGGCTCTGTTTAACCATGTTAGAGGGTTGTGATCTGTCATTACAGTTAATTTTCTTTGAGTTTAAGTACTTGGGATCAGCAGTTCAGAGTAATGGTGAGTGTGGAAGAGAGGTGAAGAAGAGAGTACATGCAGGATGGAGTGGGTGGAGAAGAGTGTCAGGAGTGATTTTTGACAGACGAGTACCAGTAAGAGTGAAAGGGAAGGTCTACAAGAGGGTAGTGAGCTCAGCTATGTTATATGGGTTGGAGATAGTGGCACTGACAAAAAGGCAGGAGTCAGAGCTTGACGTGGCAGAGTTGAAGAGGTTAAGATTTGCACTGGGTGTGACGAGGATGGGCAGGATTAGGAATAAGTATATTAGAGGGTCAGCCCAGGTTGGAAAGTTTGGAGACAAAGCCAGAGAGGCAAGATTACATTGGTTTGGACATGTGCTGAGGAGGGATGCAGAGTATACTGGGGAAAAAGATGCTAAAGATAAAGCTGCCAGGTAACAGGAAAAGAGGAAGGCCTAAGATAAGGTTTATGGATGTGGTGAGAGAGGGCATGCAGGTGGTTGGTGTGACACAGCAAGATGCAGAGGACAGGAAGAAATGGAAACAGTTGATCTGCTGTGGCAACCCCTAACGGGAGCAGCCGAAAGAAGAAGAAGACAGATAAGGCTGAAGTTTCTACAATGCCCACACTATGACTAGACATTCCTTTTCTACAGCTGCATAGCATTCCTCCCTGGTTGGAGCCTACGACTGAGATAAACCATGGGTGCTCTTCCCCTCTGAAGAAATCTGGCCAAGTACAGCCCCCACCCCATGGTTTGAAGCATCCACTTGCACAACAAATTTTTTGCTGTAATCTGGACTGGCTAACAGGGGGTCCTCCTAAAGCATCTTTAAGCTTATGGAATGCCTGCTCACATGCTGGGGTCCACACTACATTATCTGGCCTGTTCTTCCTTGCCAGTTCTGTGAGAGGGGCAGCTATGGTACTAAAACTAGGGACAAACTTTCTGTAGTACCCTGCTGTCCCTAAGAATGCCCTCACCTGCTTTTTGATAACAGGTGCAGGCCATGCCTGAATGGCTTTCACTTTGGCAGGTTCTGGCCTTATCTTACCACTCCCCACTCGATGTCCTAGGTAGGAGACCTCTGCCATACCCACCTGACATTTGCTTAGCTTAATGGTCAACCCTGCCCTCTGTAGTCTGTCCAACACCTCCCTGACATGCTGAAGGTGCTCTGGCCAGGAATGGCTGTAGATGGCAATATCATCTAGGTAAGCAAGGGCAAACCCTCCTGCTCCTGCTAGGATATGATCTACCAACCTCTGGAAAGTCACTGGGGCATTCTTCATCCCAAAGGGCATCTTTGTGAACTCGTACAAGCCAAAAGGAGTCACAAAGGCTGACTTCTCTCTAGCACTGGAAGTCAAGGGCACCTGCCAGTAATCCTTGGTAAGATCAATGGTTGTAAGATACTTAGCCCCACCCAGTTGCTCTAGGGTCTCATCTGTCCTAGGCATGGGGTAAGCATCAGACTCTGTGTGACTATTTAATTTCCTATAATCCACACAGAACCTGGTGCTGCCATCCTTCTTTGGCACTAGCACCACTGGGGAGGGCCAGGAACTGTTGGACTCTTGAATTACCCCTAGTTGCAACATCTCCTGTACCTCCTCTATGAGAGTCTGTCTGTCTCTCTCAGACGCCCTATAAGGGGCCTGCCTAATAGGCCTTTGGAATCCTGTATCCACCTGGTGCTGCACCAGGTGGGTGCACCCTCGTTTCCCAATGAACACATCCCCAAATTCCTGCAACACTGCTCGGATTTCTCAAACCTGGATAGGAGATAGCTGCTGGGATATTGCTACGCCTTCCACTGAGGTGTCAGTCCCCAGATCTCCCTCAGTCTCCTCCTGCAATCCACAGAAAATGCTCAGCACAAGGGCCTCCCTATCATGGTAAGGTTTCATCATGTAAACATGGTACAATTTGTGCCCCTGCTTGCTGCCTAGCAGTTCCACCATGTAGTTAACATCCCTTACCTTTCTTACCACCTGGTAGGGTCCCTCCCAAGCTGCTTGCAGCTTGTTGTGTCTGACACGAATGAGAACCATTACCTGCTGCCCCACAGCATACTCTCTAGCTTGAGTATTCCTGTCATACCACACATTTTTCTGTTGTTGGGCTTCTGCCAGGTTCTCCTGGGCCAAGCCCATGAGTTCCCGGAGCCTTGTCCTGAGGTTTAGGACATATGCCATAACAGACTCCTTGTGAGACTCGCACTTACCTTCCTACTCATTTCAAATTAAATCTAGAGGTCCCCTAACCCTATACCCATACAGCAACTCAAAGGGTGAAAAAAAGTACAGTTTTGTACCTACCATGAATGTAGATGTTCGAGTGTTCACACTGCTGCAGTCATCACTCTTGGGTTATCCTGCCGTCAGGCGGTCCCGCAGTCGGCCCGAGTTCCAAAGTCTTGGTCCGGCGTCGGTTGCTGTCGCTTCTTCCCTGACGTCAGTGCACCAGGGGTATACAAGATGCATCAGACGCCATTTTCTTCAGTTTTTTTTGCCCCAGATGTCAGGTGCCCCCAATAGGTAGGCAATACATATTGCTATATAAAAATATACATATAAAAATAAAACAGTACCTTCAGTCACAAGCAAATACACCACAGAGGTTGTATAGGATAGAAAGGAATAGATAAGTCCAGCTAGTTCAGAGGGGATGGAGGGAGGGTAACCTGGACTGCAGCAGTGTGAACACTCGAACATCTACATTTATGACAGGTACAAAACTGTACTATGTTCATCGTGTTACACTGCTGCAGTCATCACTCTTGGGTTGAATTCCAAAGCTAAGGATGGGTGGTGGAACTAAACAGGGTTTGGAGAGGCTAGTAGGCCCTGCAGAACTGCAGTGGCAAAGCCAGTTCTGGTTTTAGAGTATAGAGGTAAGTGATGGTGCTTGGTGAAGGTGTGCACTGAACTCAAGTTGCAGCCTCCAAAATATCCTTTGTTAGTACCCCTCTGAGGAAGGCTGTTGATGTTGCTGTAGCCCTGGTGGAATGGAGCCTGATGTTACCAGGCAATGATTTCCCATGGTGTGTGTAGCAGAAACGGACACAATGTCCTATCCATTTTGAAATGGTCTGTTTTGAGATAGCTTTTCCTTGAGATCCTGCAGCATAGGATACACAGAGCTGGTCAGATTTTCTGAAAGCCTTAGTTTTATCCAAGTAGTAACGTAATTGCCTGTGAATGTCCAAAGAGTGTAGGAGCCGTTCCCCTTTGTTCTGGGGGTTTGGATAAAAGGTGGGCAAATGAATGGTTTGGTTTAGGGCCACACTGGATACCACCTTTGGCATAAAGGAAGGGTTAGTTCGTAAAGAGACTCTGTCTTTATGAAAAATGATGAAAGGTTCCACTGCCATTAGCGCCTGTAGTTCTGAGACTCTTCGTGCTGAAGTTATTGCTAGCAGCAGGGCAGTTTTCCATGATAGGAACTGTAGACCAGCAGTGAAAGCTGGTTCAAAGGGCGGAAGTGTAAGCTTTTCCAGAACAAAGTTGAGATCCCAAGTTGGTGTTGGTGCTCTCCGGGGCGGTCTTATGTTCTTAGCCCCTCTGAGGAACTGTCTTAGTAATGGATGTGAAAATATAGGAGGATCCGTGTTGTATTGAGCTGAAATAGCTGAGGCGTGGATCTTAATAGATGAGAAGGAAAGTCCTTTGTGCAACATCTCAGTTAAATATTGAAGAATCTGAGGAATATTTGGGACAAGGGGATTTTGGCCTTTAGCCTGGTTCCAGGCGCAGAATCTTTTCCATTTGTCTGAATAGACTTTCCTGGTGCTGGGCCTCCTGGCCTCCAGAATGACATCCATCACAGCTTTAGAGAGAAGTGTTGACTGGTTATTTAGGCAATTTGCCATACAGCCAGATTTAAAGTCTTGAGCTGGCTGTGTAGAATCTGATTGTTTTGCTGAGTGAGCAGGTGAGGAATTGTAGGCAAAATCCATGGTGGGCCTTGAGCCATGTAACTTAGTATTGGATACCAGTGTTGGCGTGGCCAATCTGGAGCAAATGAGTATCATTTGTGGCCTCTCTAATCTGGCTTTCGGCACACCTTTGCTAGAAGAGGCAGTGGAGGAAAGGCATACACTGTCAATGTTTTCCAACTGAATGAGAGGGCGTCCACTTTCCAAGCTAGTGTGTGGTATGTCCTTGTGCAGAATTTCCATAGTTGGTAGTTTTGGGGGGAAGCAAACAGATCTGTGTCTGGGCTCCCCCATTTTTGAGTTATCATTGCGAATACTTGTGGATCTAGTTTCCACTCGTGAGGATCTGTGATGTTTCTGCTTAGATCATCTGCCAGTGTGTTTTTCTTTCCTGGCAGGAATTGTGCTTGTAGTTGAACTTGGTAGGTCAGTGCTGTGTTCCACAAGGTCATTGCTTGTCTGCATAGGGGGTAGGAGTGTGTGCCCCCTTGCTTGTTTATGTACCACATCACTGTGGTGTTGTCCGTCTTTATTAGGAGTTGTCCTGGATGTAGGAGGTCCTTGAAAGCTGTTAGGGCATTTTGTACAGCTAGCATCTCTTTGATATGTAGATGCCTTTGGTTTGCAGACCATTTGCCCTGAATACCCTTGTCCTGCCATGTATGCTCCCCAGGCATAATCCGATGCATCTGTTGTTATAGTCTGCCTGGCTGTGGGTAAGGTGAAAGGCTGATCCTTGTTGAGGTGACATGCCTAAGCCCACCATAAAAACTCCTGTTGAAGGCAGGGAATGAGTGGAATTATTGTTTCCAAGCCGTGGCTGTGTTGAGACCATACGCTTTTCAGATACCATTGTAATTTCCTCATATGCAGTTTTGCAAATGGTATTAGTAGTATGCAAGATGCCATGAATCCCAAGGCCTGCAGAATTTTTCTTGCAGGGAGTTGGGTCTTTGTTGCCATCATTTTGAAGTATTGAGTCAGTTGTCTTTGCTTGTCTGGCGTGAGGTAAACCATCTGGGCCGTTGTATTTAAGCTGGCACCCAAGGGCGCCCGCAGGCAGGTGCAAGGGGGTGCACTTGCACCCCCCTGGAACCGGCTGGCCGGGAAATTAATTTAAATAAAAAAAGTTTTTTTTTTAAAGGGCGTTCCTCTTTAAGAACGCCCTTTGCATCCTGTCCAGTCGCACAGACGCAACAGGTGTTTGCGACCTGTTTTCGTCATCTGTGTCTGTGCGCGGCTGATGGTTTATGTCCTTTTCTTTCGCGCCTACTGGACATTTTAATTCAAGAGAGGACGTTCGTGCAGATAAATGTAGAAGTGAAAGGTAGGTGTGTGAGTTTAGGTGATATGTGTGTGTGTGTGTAAGAACTAGGTAGGTAGGACTCGGAGTCTGTGGATGTAAGAAGTAGATAGAAGTGTGTATGCGTGTATGTAAGAATGAAATCGGTAGGTAAAGGTAATGGGAACTAACTCCAAATCCTAAATACAGCCATTAAGTAAAACTGTCTAATACAACTGGCTTTTGTTTTTGGGTCTCAAACAACTTGCATTAGCAGCTCTTTAAAATATAAGAACACTTTTAATTAATCTTGTACATTCAAAACAGCAATGTATTTTTTTCTATTTTTCCTCATAGATACAATTATTGCCGTTGATTTTAAACTGTTACTGTTGAAAATAATTTCAATAGCTGCTTAATAAATCGAATTAGAAATCAGCTATAATTGCTTGAATAACGATTATTCTCTGCAAGTAAATAAGAATGTTAGATACTCTATGACTGAGGCATTTGCTATAGAAACCTGTAAAGTGTAATGTTTTCTAAACAGCAGATGTACATATTTAATTGTGGTCAGTGTTAGCTGATGATCACTTTACAATAATTGTTTTCTTAGCTAGAATGACAGTTGGTAAATAAATGTATGCAACATTTACTCCAAACTATGCTTTCCCTAGTATGAGTAGTGATATGGGAAAGGCCTGCGTTTTTCTTGGTTTGACAAGTGTGTTGTGTAAAGTGATTCAACTGTGTTATATAGACTGTCTGCATGACCAAGTTATGTTCTCACAGCTGCCTGCATTTACAGACTGCTGCTTCCAACATTAAGATGGGTTAAGAAGCAACAGTAGTTATCTAGCTTTATAATATACTTCCAGCCAAAAAAATATATCTATTTAAAAAATGAGAAAGTGGTGCATTGTGATGTACCTGTAGTTCATTTTCAGTTAATTACTGAGAGTGTTGTGTTCTGTTTTCTCTCATTTTTATTAGGTTGAGATGCAAAGTTTTTTTTACTAAAACTATTTTAGAATTCAGTAGTTTTCCCTTATTTTCAAACTTAGATTAAACAGGTGGTAAAGTGTTGTAGTGTGTGGCATAGTTTCTATGGCTAAAAGATTAGTGTTTTCATCTACTCTTTTGATAACAGCATTCTGGGCTGGGAAAAATCTGTTTTGGTCAGAATTTTAAAAATTGATCTAAGGCTATGAATTCATACACCTTGCTTTAAATGGTGCCCTTATTGCCAAATATATGCTGACATTGCTTGGTATGGTTCCGCAGTTTCTTCTTTTTCAGGAGATGGACAGTTTGTAGGAATGTACAATCATACCTCCATTACACTATTATTTCCCTTATTGTAACAGATATAATGGACTTTAGATCAGAAACTCTTCATCCAGGGAGATACTATTGCCTGCTGTGCCAAGCTTCTACCAGTTTCTGAGTTTTTGGTAAAATCAATGGTTTAGTGTGCACACATTCCAAAATGTGACCAGGTATAGTGGTGGAAATCTTGCTGTGGTCATGCTTCTGTACATAACTTTTCTCAGTTTACCCAAGGGCATAGCAGTGTTAGAAATACTGTATCAGGTCTTGGCTCTCAGTAGGGAATGTTTCTTGAATACTGTAGAAAGTTTCTATCACATCACAAAAATCAGAAATGCTAATGTTACTGATTTATTTTACTTCAAGGTGAAATTTGTTTGAGTTACAATGCAGACGGGAAAGCATTAATTAGTGCACTTTCCCCACACATTTTGTGTAAAATGAAATAAATGCTTTGGAAATGGCACCATTAAAATGTAACATTTAATATTTGTAATTGCCTCTACTTTGAAATAATACAGAATGCATTTAAAATGCTTATTGAATATCCTTTGCACAACTAGTCATATGCTCTTAAGGATTTTATGGACATTAAACAGTATATTAGTGGGATTGTCCTTCTACTACCGCAGTAAGTGACAAAGCCAGGAACACTGTAAAGCTGTCTACAAATGTGTCCTTTCATAAGAAATGTACTGACCTTAAGCCAGATGGTAGAAATACTTAAATCAGTGAGACCTTGTTTTGTTGAAAATACTAACACCCTTGTAACACTGGTATTCTCTGTATACCTTTTATCTGAAACAACCTACACTTAGATGGATAGTCCTCAATATTTAAATTTGTTAGACTTATATCATTTACCACATTAGTTATTATATGTTTCCTTAACCGATTAACTCTCTGGAGCATAGCCTTTTAAGATGGCAGTGCAATCATGCTTTCCAGGGATGAGGAAGCTATCATATCATCTACCACGAGACATGGTTTCCCCAAGAAACTATGCATCTGAAGTGCAAATTGGCACAGGCAATGTATTTTTATTCAGTGGAGCTAATACCCATGCTGATATAACACGGACTTACTCAATTGCTCACCTGCTGGTGTTGTTATCTTAACTGTTCATCCTTTACATTTGTCTGAGAGTTTATGTTTACATGCCCAGCATTTATTTATCTTGCAAAGTTTCTCCGAATTATATACATAGACATTCAACTAACTGTACCTCCTTCCTTCTCTGTGAGGTAAACACCCCTTACATTTCTGGTTGCATCTAGCTTGCTGTCCATCAAGTTTTGCAATGTGGACAATCTGCAATGTGTGGTGCTTACTCTTTGCTATTTATAGCTGATAAAATGGGCATCATTAACTGTGCCATTCAATAAATAGCATAGCCAACAAAAAAATCACGGACCTCTCTCTCTCTCTTTCTCTCTCTGGGTCTACGTCACATCACTGAAATCCCATTTCACCGACTTTCATTTCACCTAGACCAAATCACCTAAATTTCAAAATACTGACAACTCATTTCACCGAATCTCATTTCACCAAAAGCTTACAATGCTAAATTTCAACACACTAAATGGGAAACCATAGACAAACACACACAACACTAATGACTACCTCTTTCCAGAACTTAAAAACTACTTACCCTCTTAACAGAAACCAGACAATATAAAACCAAACTAAGTGGGGGGCTACATCCCCCACACCCCCCAATGTGGGGGCCTCTGTCCTCCACACCCCCCTAACTATATATACTAACTCCAGGATCACACTACAGTGGGGAAAAGGGCATATACCTTTTATTTGCCTTACAGTACTCTACGCGCTGCCGCTACTGCTGGGAACACACAAAACATTCACCATATTACTTTAGATACGTCCCATACAAATGCAAAGAGACATACCCACATTTAAAAACAGTACAACACCACTTTCTACAGGACTGTTGGTATTCTGACAGTCAGCACTGTAAGTTACAGAAATTCTTTTTATCACAAACAAGTCAAAGGTGAATGGAAACCCACATCAAGTATATGGCTTACAATTCAGTGAAATGAGATTCAGTGAAATAAAATTTCAGTATTTTGAAAATTAGGTGATTTGGTCTCAGTGAATTGAAAGTTAGTGAAATAGGATTTCAGTGATGTGAAGTAGACCCCTTTCTGTGTGTGTGTGTGTGTGTGTGTGTGTGTGGGGTTGCAGAGTGAGAGGTGTGTGTGTGTGTGGGGTTTCAGAGTGAGAGGTGTGTGTGTGTGTGGGGTTTCAGAGTGAGAGGTGTGTGGGATTTCAGAGTGAGAGGTGTGTGGGATTTCAGAGTGAGAGGTGTGTGGGATTTCAGAGTGAGAGGTGTGTGGGATTTCAGAGTGAGAGGTGTGTGTCTGTGTGTGTGTGTGTGTGTGTGTGTGTGTGTGTGTGTGTGTGTGTGTGTGTGTGTGTGTGTGTGATTTCAGAGTGAGAGGTGTGCATGCGTAATGTTGCAGGTTTTTCCCTCATACTTGTTCTGTTCCTCATAAAATCTGTAGTTTCTGTATTTGTGTACTTGCAAAGCCAGTGGTAGCATTGTTGCCTGACAGCTACATGTTCTCTGGTTTGATTCTTTGCTGGGGTGCCTTACCTTCTGTGTGGAATCTGTATGGCCTCCCTGTTTTTGTTTCCTCCCATCTTACAAAAACATGTCTGTTTGGAGTTTCTCCCTGGGCCTCTGCTAAATATTAGCTTTTGTTCCAAGTCAGACTTTTCTGGTTAACAAATGTTAAAAAAATGACACTCATTTGAATATCAGACTTCATATTCTTCAAAAAGTGCATGGTAACACAAGCTTTTTATTCTAGCAATTTTCTAAGTGTATAAGATGGATATTTGAAATTTATCCCTATCTTTGGGACTGTATTCCCCCCATTATTGGCTTCATCCAGGTTTTGTGCTAAGGTTGAGAGCTATGGTAAGAACTGAATTTGCTGAATAAGGTTGGGGGCTATATTCCCCCATTACTGGCTTTGTCCGGGTGTTTTTTGCTAAGAGATTGAGAGCTGTGGTGAGAACTGAATTCACTGAATGTTTGGGGGCTGTATTCACCCATTATTGGTTTTGTTCAGGTGTTTTGTGCCCATTATTGGCTTTGTTCAGGTCTTTTGTGCTAAGAGGTTGACAGCTGTGCTATGGTGAGAACTGAATTCACTAAATGGTAGCCATTTAAGTTTCAGTCTTCCTCTTTCACAAAACAGCTGATTTGGCATAGTGGTATGTTGCTCTGACTGTTTTGCACAGGGTCCCCTGGGTTCAAGACGTGGCAGTGAAATGTATGGTGGTAATGCAGCATTTTATTCTAGCAACTTTCCAACATTATACAAGCAATGTTTAAAATGTGTCCCTAGGTTTTGGCCTTTTGTCCCCCCCCCCAATAAATTTTGTCTTTTTCCAGATTTCTTGTGCTGCAAAGTTCAGAGATACAGCTGAGTGTCGAGTAGATTTTACAAGGAGCTGACAGCTGCAGGGGAGCAAAAGTTTAGTGCTGCTTATGCTTAGTCTGCTTGTATCGTTAATAACACAACAGGTAGTGTACTTGCTTTTGATGCTGAAGGCTGTGGGTTCTACTCCCACAGTAGGTAGATGCATTGCTGATACTGTACTGTGTTGTAAAGGGGGTGGATGCTGCAGTCCTTTTTGGCAAAGATACCTAGTAACTATGAACCTGTTATCAGTTTGCTATCCATTCCCTATTGCGGTATTACTAGCTTATCGTGTTTTTAATGCATGCAACAAAGGCAATTTATTCTTCAAGGGCAACAGGCACTTTATTTGTAGATGAAACAATGACATATAAAGTTGTTTGCTAGCAGCAACCTCTTTATTAGTTACAGATTTCTTTAATGTGGATTTTACTACTTCAGAGATTGTGCATATTTACTGATACTGGTGGACTATAGAAGGTTGAGTAGACTTTTTATGATGGAAATGTTCTGAATTGGGCAGTTTTGTCATTGGTGTATGCATTTTGTTTCATTGTTTACTAGAAAAATGTTCAAAACAATGCACTTAAAATGCCCTCTAACTACTATACTATATTGTACAAGGAATATAATGTAATACAGTCAGGAAGGTGTATCAAAGAGCATGTGTATGTTTCATGTTCAAGGGGCCTACAGTTTTGAAGACAGCCCAGAGTTAATATTTATCTGCCACTGGCAAAATGTATTTTCTTTGAATGTGGGTTTCAATGCTGTTTTAATGCATGTGAGTTTCAAGGGCAGAGACGTTTTAATGTTAAGTCTATTTTCATTGTGAGACTGCATTGCTTTGTTTAACAGATATCTATTAGGGTTTGTGCTGTAAAATGCAAAATAAAACTTTCAAATGAAATCTAAATCATCGCAGAAGTAAAGCAGTATGCACATTACAGTGTTTATGGTAAATGGGGCAAAATAACCAAGGAATGGGACATTGGAATGGCTGCAGGGGGGAGGCTCCATTCGACCATGATTTTGTGGGGGGGGGTAGCAAACTCAGACAGCCCAGGTTGAACTATACCTCTCAGTTATCCATATTTTGCAGAATGAATAGATATTTACTTCTTATTTTTGGTTTGTTCCTCATACAATGAAGTCACTAAATGACAGACATTGAGTTTCTGATGTCATAGCCTTCAGAAGAATGCATGCTAATGCAAGACCCGTTCTATCAACTGTCTTAAGTTTATACAAGAGCAATTTTAGTAGCGTTTGTATGTTTCCCCCAATATATTTGGCCTTGTGATTTCCTGCATTAAGAGGTTGAGAGGTATGTGCAAATCGCTTTGTAGAATTAGGAATATCCAAACCTCTCCATTTTCCCCAATTTTGGCTCAGTGTTGCTCTCCCCTAATAATCATTCCTCAAAATGGCAATTTTGGAAGAAAACGTGATTGAAGTCTCCTAGAATAATGGTGTTGGTTTAATGCATAGGGACACCATATTAGGTAGGAGATATGGACTGATGGGGTACAAAGAGGGACCTATAGTTAGTTATGACACAGTAAGGAGTTTTGTTAATGCTAAGTTGGATGCAGAGGAATTCCACGTCATTATCTCACCTAGCAAGTCTGGAGATGATGAAATGTTTAAGAATATGTAGACACCATCACCTTTTCATCTCAGGTGATAGGCCTGAACTTGTGGCAGGTATTGAAATCCTGCATTAAAGGAGTGCTGTCATCGGTCTTGAACTAGGTCTCTGTGATGCATATATAGAAGTTTTCCAGGGGAAGCAGTGCTTGTAAGGAGTGGACTGTTTAGCTTAGGCTCTGAAAAGGAAATTGGTTATTTTCTAATTCATGTAGCTATAAAATTCAGTATAAAAACTGTAAAAGTTTCTGAATGCAAACACACTATTAAAGCAGCATCATGGTAGGGAGTACTGCAGTACAGAGATATTCAACTATATACATAGCCATGAGTTCCTTTATACCTTTCTGCCAAAAACACACACACATCATGGTCACACAGTTTACAGTTGTTGTAACTTCCTTTATACGTTTTTGTCAAAAACAAACACACACCATGGTCACAGAGTTTACAGATGTTGTAACTTTGAA
Organism: Protopterus annectens; assembly: GCF_019279795.1. NCBI lineage: Eukaryota > Metazoa > Chordata > Ceratodontiformes > Protopteridae > Protopterus > Protopterus annectens. The sequence goes on from NC_056750.1 coordinate 635,508,517, forward strand.
AAAATCTATTTATGTATTTCTTGCACTAAGAAGTTGAGGTGTGTGTGTGTGTGTGTGTGTGTGTGTGTGTGTGTGTGTGTGTGTGTTTCAGAGAGAGAGAAATGCCCTAGCAGCTGAAATTTATTTTCAAGTGCATTTTCAAGGAATTGTGAGCTTCAAGGGAAGCAAAGGTTACTGCTGCTCATGCTAAGTCTGCTTAAAATGTGCAACTGTTTTGTTTAGCAAATGGTATCATTATTGTGGTATAGAATTTTAAAGCAGTGTTAGCACAGCAGGTAGCATACTTGTATCTTGATGCAAAGGGCTGTAGGTTCTATTCATACAGCATGTATATTTGTATTTTAAGGGGGTATGGTACTGCAGTTCTTAGTATGTCCTCCTTTGGATGACACCCAATAACTATGAACCTGTTTTTCAGCCTGCCACTCATTCCCTATTGCAATATACCAACTTACCATTAATTTTAATGTAGCACAGGCAATTTATTCTTCAAGGGCAACAGACACTGAATTTGTAAATGAAACACTGAAATAAAGTTTTTTTTCTAGCAACAACCTCTTCATTGGTTTCATATCTCTTTAATGTGGAATTATTCAGATGATTTATACTTCTGCAGAGATTCTGCATATTGATTGATATTGGTGGATTGTATGACAGAAGTTTGAGTGGCCCTTTATGGTTGAAATGTTCTGAATTTGGAAGGTTGTCATTATTGGTTCATTTTTGTTTCATTGCTTAAAGGAAAAATGCTCAGAACTATAAATTTAAAACACACTATCTAACAAGTGGTGCTGTATTATACAAGGGATATAATTCAATTATTATGTAGTATAATTTAACAGTCAGGAAGGTGAATCAAAGAACTTTTGCATGGCTCTAAAAATGTGTGCAAGGAGCCTATCAAAGGTAGAGAAGTTTTAATGCTAAGTCTGTTTTCATTGTAAGACTATTGCTTTGTTTAGGTTTAGTCAATGTCTATCAGTGTTTGTGCTATAAAATTTGAAATAAAAGCTGTAAATTAAATCCAGATATCTGTAATAATTGTAGAAATAAAGCATAAAACAGTATGCACACTGAGAGATTTGAACAGTGTCTGACAAATGGGGAGAAATAGCCAAGTAATGGGACACTGGAATAGCTGTGTGGGCGGGGGTGGGGCTGAGTGGGCGGGGGCAACAGAGGGGTGGGGCTGCATGGGCGGGGCTTGGGTTTGCACCCCCCTGCAAAAAATCCTGCGGGCTCCCTTGCTGGCACCCAGGAATATTATGTCTTGTGAGGGCACTAGTTTTGACTTTTTTCGTTTACTGTGTACCCTAGGCAACTTAGTAGGTTTTTGACAAATGCCAGATGCTTTAATAGAATGTCCTTGCTTTCTGCTTGAATAAGGCAGTCGTCCAGGTATGGATATATTTGAACCCCTCTTTGTCTGCAGTATGCAATTACTGGTGCCAGGCATTTTGTGAAGACCCTGGGTGCAGTAGATGAGCCAAAGGGCAGTGCAGAGAATTGGTAATGGGTTGAACCTGCAATAAATCGGAGGTATCTTCTGCAATATTGTCTGATAGGGACATGCAGGTATGCCTCCTTGAGGTCCAACGTTACTAGCCAAGCCTTCTTGCCCAGCATGGGAAGAAGTTGCTGTAGTGTTAGCATCTTGAATTTGGGTACTTCTAGGTCCAGAATGGGTCTCCAGGCTTTGTCCTTTCGGGGAACTAGAAACAGTCTTGAGTAAAATCCTTGTCCTTGCTCCTGTGTAAGAACCTGCTGAATGGCTCTCATGTCCATGAGAGCTGAAATTTGCTTTTGAGCCTCTGCCCATTGATTTGGTGGCAGGTTTGGCATTCCTTTTATCCTTGGCAAAGTGTGAAAGTGGAATCTGTATCCTTGAGATACAATATTTAGGACCCATTTGTCTTTTGTGATGATGTGCCAATTGTCTGCAAAAAGTGCTAGTTTTCCCCCCAAGAGAGCTGCCAAGAGGGTTTTGCTTGGTAGTCTGAGGGGCAAGTCATTGTGTTTGTCTTCTGGTAGTTTGAGACCTGTCTTCTGGTAGTTTGAGACCGGTCTTCTCCATCTTTTAGTGTTGTAGCACTCCAATGTCGAGGCTGGTAAGAGCCTTGTGGCTGGCCTCTGCCTCTTTGGCGTCTGTATCTGCCCCTCTGTGGTCTGGCAGAAGCTGGAAAGGACCAGTTTTTGGTTGGCCAATTTCTGCTGAAACGAGGAGGTTGAACCTATAAAAAAATCCTTGACCGTCTGCATAGATTTTGCCTTATCCTCCATTTTCTTTAAAACCTTCTGCTTTTACACCAAATAAAACATCCTGCTGTAAGGGTGCATCCAATAACTTTGCTTTAACATGATCAGGTAAAGTTTGTTCTTTTAACCAAGCATGCCTACGTATGACAGACCCTGTCACTGCTGCTCTACAAGAAGCTGCCAATGAATCAAATCCACATTGCAAAGTATGTTTTCCCACTTGTTCAGCTGAATGCAACAAATCTTGCATTTCCTTGTAATCTGGCTGGTCTGTATGTGCGAGCAATTTTTGTTTTAATTGAGACATCAGATATTGTTGATATTTCAGCATGTGAAACTGACAATTTAAGGCCCTCATAGCTACAGTAGCTGAGGTATATACTTTCTTTCCCCATCTGCTCTAGAATCCCTTTCAGGGGGCACAGGATTTTTAGCAGTAGAGGCTTTAACCCCTTTGGGACCCTGGGAAATGGTTTTTAGGTCAGCAACAGGACTTTTATACAGGAATTATTGTGAGTCAGGGACTCTGTAGTATCTGTCTGGTTTGGCTGGTGCAGGAGGTAGAGAATCTGGGTTAAGGCTAGATTCTGAATAAACTTCATCCGCAATGTCGAACACAGGTGGAATTGCAAGTGGTCTGTGCTGGGGTAGTAAAAGGAACTCTCAGAGCCTTTTCTTAGAATCAGAGTAATCCTGGCCTTCCCAGTGGAAATGTTCCCTCATAGTATGTAAGGTTTCCCCAAAAGAGTAGTCTTCTGGGGGAGATGCAGAAGGGATAGACTCTTCAGCATCAGAATCTTCATAAGGGGGAAAGGAATATTCCTGTTGAAACCTGGTCAGAGGAAGCGTAGTCCTCCTCCTGCCTTGGCCTTTTATCAGGAGGGGGATGGGAACCCCTGATTAGGGTAATTAAGTCTTCAGCCATCTTAAGCATCTGTTTCCTAGGCATGGGGCCTTGTACTGGAGACTGCTGTGCAGTCCTCTTTGTTTTTAAAGGAGTTTTCAGTTTTGCATAGGATTTAATAGTGAGTGTAGTCGGTCTGAAGACACCTTCAGCAACTGAAGGCATTTCAACAGCACCGGAATCTCCTTCAGGTAAGGAGTCAGAAGGGCCTAAAGGTAAAGGTTGTGGAGGCCTAGTAATCTCCGCTTGTGAATCGGATGTTGCCTGGGGTTCTAAATCAGCGGTCGTCAGGGGCTGCGTAGGTGCCTCACTGAAAACCGGAGAACCGGCGACTGGTCTAGCAGAGGCCTCAGAGTCTGGTTTGGATTTCGGCTGCCTGTCCTTATCTTTGCATTTTTTATGCATTCCGGTCGTCGGTTGCTCCGACGGCATGTTATAATTAAATTTCCTACCAAAATAATGTCGGGCGAAATCAAACCGACGTTTAATAGTTCGTTTATTAAACCTAGCACAAAACCGACAACCTGTGATGTTGTGGTCTGGGCCTAGGCAAGGAATACAATAAGAATGAAAGTCCTTATGAGGTATTTGCTTCCCACAAGAAATGCAATTGTTAACTTTTTCTGACATTGGACCGAGGCAAGAAAAGGTTCCCCAACGGGGTACTTAGCTTTATGAAGACTTTGGTCTGAAATTCGATTTGAAAATCTCAGGAGTTGGCCGACCGGCACTTGCGAACTGCTTCTGCTTCGGGCACCGCGCGACAAGAAAGACTGAAGAAAATGGCGTCGGATGCATCTTATATACCCCTGGCGCACTGACGTCAGGGAAGAAGCGACAGCAACCGACGCCGGACCAAGACTTTGGAACTCGGGCCGACTGCGGGACCGCCTGATGGCAGGATAACCCTAGAGTGATGACTGCAGCAGTGTAACACTATGAACATCTGTGGATTTCTGGAGAACCTCTCTGAAGCAAACAACAGATGGGGCAAATGTTTGTCCCACTCCCTCTTAAACTGATCTGCAAATGCCCGTAGCATAGACTTGATTGTAGAATTTAACCTCTCAACAAAACCATTAGTCTGGGGATGGTAGGGGCTGGTTTTCATGTTCTTCACCTCACAAGACTTCATAGACAAGCCAGCAGGTCTAACATGAAATTGGCACCTCGGTCAGTCAGTATTTCTTTTGGGAAACCCAACCTGATGAAAACAAAGTGTTTTCCACCTTCTCTGACTCAATGGAGGACAAAGCCACTGCCTCAGGGTATCGTGTAGCATAATCTAAAACCACTAGGATATACTTTTTCCCTGTGGAACTTGGGATACTCAGCGGACCCACAATATCCATAGCTACCCTCTGAAATGCCTTTGCCTGTGATTGAGGAGCCATCAAAGGAGCACTCACCTTGTCTCCTGCCTTGCCTACCTTTTGGCACTGTTCACAGGTCCTGCAGTACCCTGTTACAGCTCTGGAAATTCCAGGCCAATAGAAGTTCTGCACAATACGCCTCTTTGTATGTTTTATGCCCATATGACCTGCAAATGGAATATCATGGGCTATGGCTAGAGTCGCCAGACAGTAGCTCTAGGCACTACCAACTGCTGTACTCTCTCACCTTCTAGCCCTCCCTCAGGGGTCCACTCTCTGTATAGTAATCCTTTGTCCCAGTATTCAGATTCCCCCTTTCCTTGAGAATCAGGAGCCTCCCTAGCTACCTGCCTCAGGCCTTGCAATGTAGGGTATGAGAGCTGAGCCTGTCTCAACTCTTTCCTTGTAACCCTTCCCAGCTTCCTTTCCACAGGAAGTCTGGCATCCTCTGACAGTGGTGCCTCACTGTCAATCTGGGTACTACTACTCACCTCTGCCTTTGCAGTCACTCTGTCCAAGGGAACATCAGTACCCACAAGCAGCTGTGACTCACATTCAGTCTCACTGCTACAAAGTAGCTCCCTTCCTGAAGTAACCACCTCACCTGTCCTGGCAGCAAGTATGCAGTCTGTCTGGGTCTCCCCCAGGCTACCAGACCCACATGCTTGTCTCCTAGCCTGACCACGTGTAAATGCATAAGTACATGGTACTGCCTCATTCAAATCCTTCCCTCAGGACATCTGCTGGATGGTAGTTCCATACCCCTGTTGTCTCAAGACAACCTACTATTGGCGTTTTGTCTTTCCCACTTACTGGCTTCTTCACCTTTGGTTCCCCACCTTGCCTCCGTGGACACCTGTATGCCACATGGCCACACTGGTTGCATTCAAAACATTTAACCCTAGCTCCTGGACGTGTACCTGAACTAATGGCTTTCCCTGCTACTGGCAGATTCTGTTGAGGCAGTCTGTGCTGCCCATCATGGGTTCATTTGGACCTATGAGCAGTATTGGGGGTCCCCTTCCTGCGCAAGGCTGCCCTACTTGCCAGGTATAGGTCTCCCTTCTTCCCAAACTCATCTGAAGTAGCACACTGCCTATCCGCTAACCAGACCCTCATGTCCTCAGGCAAAGTGCTAAGGGCTTGTTCTCTCACTAAAATGTCTGCCAGCCCTACAAAAGTGGTGACCCGACATCCACTCACCCAGCTATGAAAGTATGTGCTCAGTTCAGCAATATATTCACACACACGCTCATCTGCCTTGCGTCTATGCTCATGAAACTTTTTCCTATACATTTCAGGTGTTAGCTTAAAACATTCTAAAAGACATTTTTTTACAGCAGTATAATCAAAACAGACAGTCAGGCTTAAACTCTGAGCTTTGGCTGGCTAAGACCTACCTGCAATCAAGTGGACGTATAAGTGAATTTAAGTAAATCTTTATCTGTACTTTTTTCAAATAATATAGCATTTAAATTGATTTGTGTTGCATTGAATATTATCTAGCTGGAAGTTGTGGCTCTGTTTTTTCAGTTAATGCTTGTTTGAATTTAGTGCTTGTTAGAATTCCTGCATAGCCAGTGATAAGTGGGGGTAGTTTCACTTCATTGATATTCGGTTTCTGCCTTATACAAGTGGTACATTTTGGATTATTTTCTGCTTAAACTCTGAGCTTTGGATGGCTAAGACCTACCTGCAATTGGTGGCTTTGAAACTGCCCGTTCCTCTTGTAAATTTGCATTTGGATACTCCTCCTGGGCCCATCTCATTTGCTCACTCAAAAAAAATAAATAAATAAAAAAAAAAAAATACGTGCACTTTATTCATCTGCTTTTACTGTATTTGTGTTTCTTCCTACTTTATTTTGCTTTTGCATCATCTTAAAAGTACTCAATTGTATTTATTACTGATTGGTGTAACTATTCTAAGCCTTTTGGTTTAAGCACTTGGGCTTCAGACCAGTTGTTTTACATTAAGGTTTGTGGTTTTCACTGTTGTGGCAGGACAGGTAGCTTACATCCTTCTAGGTTGGAAACTGCTGATTGAAGGCTTAGTGTCTGTTATTCTAAAAGTGTATTAGTTTTGGTTTAAGCACTTGGGCTTCAGGCCAGTTATTTTACATTAAGAAGGTTTGTGGTCTGCACTCTTGTGGGAGGAGGGGCTGGACTCTGCCCTTCTGAGCTGGGAATTTCTGGTTACAGGCTTATAGTGCCTGCATATTTGAACTGTTTCTTACTGAAATTGGTGCACCTTGTTTGCTGTAGCATAAACTAGATCCAGGCCTGCTGAATCTAGCTTTGTTTGTATAACTTGTGCCTTCTTAAAAGTATTCAATTGTACTTATTACTGCTTGGTAGTAACCTGATTAAAGTGTAGTTATCATTCCAAGCCTTTTGTTTTAAGCACTTGGGCTTCAGACCAGTTGTTTTACATTAAGAAGGTTTGTGGTCTGCACTGTTGTGGCAGGACAAGTAGCTTACATCCTGCCTGCATATTTGAACAGTTTCTTACTGAAAATGGTGTGCCTTGTTTGCTGTCGCATAAACTAGATTCAGGCCTGCTGAATCTACCTTTGTTTGTATAACTTGAGCACTAATCCCGGCCTTCTTTTCTGGAGAAGGTCACCCTGCACCCCAGTGGCAGGAGTGTGCAGTTAGAAATTGCCTGATTGAAGACTACAGGAACAGGGCTCAGTTTTGAGATTTTTTTACTGGTTAATTGGGTAATTTGTTTAAAAGCCTTTTCTGACTGCTTGTAGTCATCTAAAGCTGTTTTAAGTGTATTTTTTACTGTTTGTAGTAATTTAAAGCTGGTTTTTTTTTACTGTTTTTGCCTTATCTTTTAAAAAAAATTCCTGGTTTCCCACCTTTCTAAGCTAGTATAGTCCAGTTTTCAGGCTAGTGCTGAATTCAGGGCTGTGTTACAAGTTTCTGAGTTGCCCATACCTTACTTGGATAGAGGGAGATTTCTCTGTTCACCTGTGAGAGAGGGAACTTTGAGCAGCCATCTGTCCCTGGAGGAGTAGTTCAGCCCAGATGTTGGTAGTTTATACGCCATTTTGGGCCAATTTCTATCTCTTTCATTTCCCTGCTGTAAAAACTGTGTTTGCATGGTTTTGCACTTCCGGGCAGCGCCAGTTAGCTAGGGCTAAATTATTCCCAGCTCCACCAAGTCTCCCCTTCAGTTTTTTCCCTTGAAAGTAGTCTAACTCTCAACCCAAGCACTTAAAAAGCATCCTACAGTCCAGCACTTGCTCAGACCCAATAGCAAGCACTAATATACCCCGACACTTAATTGCCCAGCAAGGAAGGCTCATTATTCACCCCTCACCAAACAAGTGACTAAGCAGCTCACCCTACTATTCAGGCATGACCAAAGGGAAATTTCAGGTATACTTTCCAGTCCAGGTGGTGAACCTGGGTATGCTGAGGCAATGTTATAACTGCCTCATGTACACAGACAACCCTCTCTCCTCCTACCACAAAACATTAACATATGCGAGAGATGCAATTATATAACTAAATTGGAGGCGAAGCTCTCTCCACTCAAGACTGGAACAGGCAGTCATGAAGAGAAGGTTAACAGTTGCACCACACTTCCAGCCTCACAGAGACGTACTAAACCAGCACTGGCAAAAACATACACATAAATACATGAAATCATACTCAGAGGCTCTAAATAAAAACCTGCAAAAGCATCAGAGACCTCAAAAGCAGACACCGAAAAAACCTGCACCTCCCGTGACAAACAGACAACACATAAAACACAAAATCAGTGAGCCGCACAATCACAGCCCTTAAGGCGAAATAACATACCTAACACACTAGTAATAGGTGACTCTATAGTCAGGCACACTGACGTCCCACTCACTAGGCTGGACACGGAGACGGTTACTGTTAGCTGCCTGTCGGGAGCCAGAATCCACCACATAACACAAGCACTCGGGTCACTCCAGAACAAGTACAAATATGACTGTCATTTTTCATGTTGGCGTGAATGACCTGAGACGTACCTTTCTGGACTACATGAAAAGAGACATGAAAGACCTCTCTGATCATGTAGCCCAGGTGGGTATGACCCTGACCCTGAGTAGCATCCTGCCCTCACCAAGAATTATACTGCAGTATAAAGAAAAAATGATCAATTTCAGCAACTGGCTAAGCTTCTGGTGTCATTCAAAGGGGATCCAGTGTCTGTCAGCCTGGGACGACATGCTCGACAAGCCTCATTGCTTCACAAGAGACAGCTTGCACCTGTCATCCCTAGGCTTTCGAATACTGGCCAAGACTCTAGTGCCATTTTTAGGCAAGGCTCAAAAGTCAAACCCACCTCTGTAAACAGCAGAAATAAAAAAATGAGGGTTATGCTACTCAATGCAAGGAGTTTAAATCTCAAAATGCACGCACTCAAAGCACTCCTCAGTATGGAGGACGTCGATATCTGTGCAGTAACTGAAATCTGGTTCAAGGCTCCACAGAGCACCCCAGCACTACCAGGCTACAACTCATACCACACATTTCGGCTACAGAACATGGACCGAAACACAAAAGTAGGGGGGGTATCTATATTCATCAAGGATACCTACACTTCCAGGTTAGTGCGCAGCATGATACCTCTGAGATCATCTATGTGCAACTAACATTGAGCAAATCTGCAATGCAAATTGTGGCATGCTACAGATCACCCTCCATGACCCAGGACCACCACTCCGCCTTTCTGGAGACACTGGAAAACATGAAGGTCCTACCTAACACCCTTATATTGGGCAATTTCAATTACCCTACCATTAACTGGGAAAACTACTCGAGTACAAACTCCCAAGTCCAGCGCTTCCTGGAATTTATCAACTCAAATGCCCTGGATCAGCTGGTAAACTCCCCTACCAGAGGTGAAAACATACTGGACGTGGTCATCACCAACATGGGCGACAGGTGTTCCACACTGGACGTCAACTTGCCACTGGTTAGATCAGACCATAAACTAATCACTCTGGATGTCCACACCACATCACCACCCCCAAACAAGGAAACCACAGTGAAAAACTTTTCTACAGCAAACTTCACCTTACTTAAGACAGAGGTGGTAAGTTTCACAGCCTCCACACTAAAGGATAACAGTGTCCAAGATGCAGGAACCTTTACAAATGCACGCTATGACCACCTACAAGGGATGCATGGATCGTGCCATCCCTAGCAAAACCAGGACTCACTCCCCTAAGAGAAGGAAACCAGTCTGGTGGACCCCTGCCATAAACAGGCTATACAATAGAAGGAGGAAACTAGTTCAGAAAAAAAAAGCAAATCCCAAGAAGGAAAGAAATCCCTGATTAGTATGAGTAAGAAACTAAGGTCCCTCATAAAATCCTCCAAGGCTAACTTCGAAAGTAAAAACAGCCAAGGATTCGAAAGATCACCACAAAGCCTTCTTTAGCTATGTCAAGAATCAAAGCGGCAACTTGCAGATATGCTCTGAGCTAGTGAAAAATAGCACAAAATATACTGAACCTACTGATATTGTCAACATCCTGGCAGATAGATTCAGTGCAAACTTCACCCCCCTCTCACCCCCAAAAGGGCCCACAACAATACCGGAAAAGTGTAGTGTCCCGGAAATTACAGATACACAGGTGAAAACAGCCCTTTCAAAAGCACAGTGTCAATGGGGCCAGATGGTGTCCCAGGCTGCGTCTTGCACGAACTACAAAATTAACTAACCCTCCACCTAAACATACTGTTCAACCTCATCCTCTCCACAGGCTATGTGCCCACAGAATGGCGTACAGCAACGGTTATTCCACTCCACAAAGGAGGGGCCACAACTGACCCTGGTAACTATCGCCCCATAAGCCTGACTAGCCTGGTCTGCAAGGCTATGGAGCGCATCATCATGGAACTCATTAACAATGACACTGGGAACCTCCAAACACTTGACCCGACTCAGTTCGGCTTTATTAAGGGCAGATCATGCCTACTAAACCCGGTTGACTTCTTTGAGACAATCACTAAGGCCATAGATAAGGGGAAGGTGGTTCACACAGCCTACCTTGACCTCGCCAAGGCTTTTGACACTATTACCCACTTGGGAATTATAGAAAAACTCACCAGCCTGAACATAAACCGCTATGTCACAAGATGGGTTGCCAACTGGCTTACAGACAGAACCCACACGGTAAGAATAGCGGGCTCCAGGTCTGACTAAACCAGTCACATGTAGTGTCCCACAAGGCTCGGTCCTGGGACCCCTACTGTTCAGCATATACTTCAGAAGTACAGGCAAACACAGGAGGACTATGGCTAACCAAGTTCGCCGATGACTGCAAACTGGGAGCCATAACGGACTCTCTGGCTGACAGACATTCTCCAAAAGGGCCTTATTGAGACAGACACCTGGTGTCAAAGTCATGGTCTCAAGCTAAATGCCCAAAAATGCATAGTCATCCCGTTTGGGAAAAACAAAACACCCATGAATTAACACATAGGTGGCAGCCCCCTTAATAGAGAAGAGGTAATAAGAGATCTGGGGACTCGGGTTGATAGTAATCTTTCCTTTGACAATCATATTGCCAAAGCAGTTAGGAAATCCTTCTTTGTAGCCTAATTACTAAAGGGTTCGCATCTAGAAATAAAGAGGTTATAGTGCCCCTCTACTCGTCACTCATCAGACCCATCATAGAGCACAATGCCCCATTTGGGATGTACCTCACAAGATACTTCCAACAGCTGAAAAGACCACAAAAGTACCTCACCAAGAGGATTACTGGCCTCAAACATATGTCCTATGCAGCCTGAATGGAAAAACTCCGGCTGTACTCAGTGGCATAGCGCTTACTCAGAGGTACTCAGTGGCATAGCGCTTACTCAGAGGTGATCTCTGCCTGACTTACAAAGCCATGTCCAACTCAGAACTGATGGACATGCTCCACCTAAAGAAATCCAAGTCACTGCGAGCCACTCGCTCTAGTGAGCTAAACCTCGACCACAACAATAAACAGAACATGCTGGAGGGATAGATTCCTGCCACACAGACTGCCCATGATTTGGAACAAAATTCCTAACTACATTAAGCAGAGTCCCTCACTAACGCTTTTCAAGAGAAACATTGACGAGTGGATGGGTAACAGAAAATACACCCCTGGGATCACTTTACTGGCTCTTCTTGACAGAGGCTCAGTTAATTAATCAATGAGGCGGCGAAAGCTGACACACTCTGGCTAGGCTTATAAATGCCCTCGGGCAGATAGCCTAGTACCTACCTATGAAACTATTTTAGCCAATGCATTTACAGCTTTACCATGATGTAAGGGGGTCAGGAACTGTACCCAGAGCCTTTGTTCAACACTATACCGTTTGCATACCCTCTCAAACATATGAATGAAACTATCAAAATTATCCCCCTCTTTAAATTGCGGAAGAAATTTACTGACCGGTTGTGCTTCTGGGGTCTAGTTACTCCCTTCCCTATTACCTCCATGACTCTGGCGAAAAGTCAGCATTTTCCTCTTAAGCCTCCTCTGATGCTCCTTTTCTTCGGCTTCTATCTCCAAACACCTGGCCTCCAACTCAGGTCTCTTCAGCTCCAGCTGAATTTTTAAGTCCACTGCAGAAAGGTTGAGCTGTCCATTCTCCAAGGATATTGTATTGCCATTGCCAGTCTGATTGTCCTTCGCAGAAAGGTTGAGCTGTTCATTCTCAGTGGATACTGCATCTCCACTGCCAGTCTGATTGTCCTCCTGGATGCCATTTTCTGATGCAGCTGTAACCAAGGCTGCACTCAGGTCTGCTTTAGTCAGGTTTCCATGCACCAGTCCTCCAGCCTGGCACATCTCCACCAGCTTGCTCCTTGTCAGCTTTCCATACTCCTCTGCTGACATGCTACCTGCTCACCCTGACTAACTAAGCTAACAAAAGAAATAAAACAATTGTGATCTGAACTCTCGAGTATTCACTGCATGACTGATTTAGAGTACAAAACACCTTCAGAGATCAATGTACATAAGCTACAGCATTCACTCTACCCACACCATTACAAGCCAATTAGTATTTGCCAACTACTTAATATATGATGTGGATCTCCCAACCACTGCAAACCACATGTGACGCCCGTGCCATGGCCCAGCAATCAAGGAGCCTCAGTCCTCACCACTAACATCAGAGAGGGCGTCTCATATGAGAGGAAAGGATAACAGATACACACAGTAAAGTGCAATTCCCCTTAAGAACACACAGAGATCACAATCAGTCTGGGGCTGGTCACTCCCCAGGTCCCCAGTAAGACTCCCCAATGGCACAGCTATAGAGTCCAGATCTCAGCCTAGCTGGCAAGCTAAAACCTCCAGTACCCTCTCTGTCCAACCAGTGCTTCGTGTCCATGCCAAAGTAGCTGACACGCACACACTTTCTCTAAGTATTTATACAACTTCATAGACACTCCTGGGAAAGGCTGACAGATTCTCCAGCTGTGCCCCTATACCCAGACTATACGGTAGTAATTCCTGCCACCACCAGCTAATAATTATCAGCAACCCAAAGGCCCTTAAAAGGGTGTCCAATTATTACTGTGCAATATTATTATCCAATGTAAGTGTGACTAAACAGTCTTAAGGCTTACTGGAAGGGCTTATTACAGAATCACTTATAAGCATGTAATGTACTCTAGAGCTTTATTATCTCTACATAAACCAGCCACAGTTGAAAAGGGTTTTAAAATATTTAATAATAAATACTAAAAACACAAGACTATACTACCACACCACAGTGTTATTCAAGAGTTCAGAGATTACACAGAAACTTAAAATAATTCAGTAGTACAGTTCTGACATAACAGAAAAACACTTAGTCTAATCTTTATAGTCCTACCTATTTCTACAAGAAAACATACTTCTAAAATAGTAAAAAAGAAGGAGAAGCACAGTTATGAAGTATAGGGGTAAACACACCAAGGCAAATGTCCAGAAAAAACTGCTAAAACCACACTGAAGGAGCAAAAACCATTGTAAATGCTCTTTATTGTAGGTAGCAGTATTAGGAGTTTACGTTTTTTCTGGACATACTTCTAAAATAACTTAAAGACACAGACAGTGCTGAGTTAGATGTCCAAGATCAAAATGCTTCATAATCTCTGGTTCTCACTGTTTAAATTGAAAGTCGAGTTCTGATAAACATTACATCTTTTTTACCCTTCCTGGAGTTCCCAGGCTATACATTAACTGCATTTACATTCTTTTACACTTAGAGCAATAAAGGACATTCCACATGTAAATTCTGGTAATTAACTTTAGCCTTAAAACAATAGGCAGGAAGCCTTCCTCTAGCCGGACTGGAGCCGAATTGTAAAACATCAAAGGCAGTGATGAAATAATTTTAATTTCTAAATAAAGATTTGAAATGCTTGACTTAGCTTTCCTTACAGCAGATGGCAATGTTGCCACATTGTTGAAACAGCATTTCTTTACATTTAAGACACAAGCCTGTATTTTACATTTATATTTACAAAGCCAAAATTATGTATCAAATTCTATTTGACTAGGCTGGCAGCTTTCCCCCATCTCTACCCAATCTTCACAGTAACCTCTTCTTAGCCCTAACTAGAATTTCTTTGAATAACCATGCTGTACAAGTCTAACTTCACCCAAATATCTGTCTTTAGATTCCATTTGTGAAGTGCAAAATTTTCTAAGCTCCCCATAGGGCAAAGCATTGACAAGGTGTGTGTGTGTGTGTGTGTGTGTGTGGGGGGGATGCATGCTAGATGCGTGCCAAAAGTTAACAGCAGTTTCCTTCGTAAAAGGAACATATCGAACATGACCATCTTCATCCACAAAAAAATTGAACATCCAAAAAATTAATACTCTTCTGGGAAGTAAAACAGCTGAACTTTAAACCATGTGCATTTCGGTTCAGTGTGTCAACAAACTCAAGAAACTCTGCTTTGGGATCCTTACAAATGAAAAATAAATCATCTATACAACGTTTATAGATAACATTTTCCACAAAATATTTCTGATTGTAAATGAACCGCCTTTCAAAGTCCCCCATATACAAAATAGCATATGAGGGAGCAAACTGTGCTACCATGGCTGTACCCTTAATCTGCAGATAGTATTCCTTATTAAAAGTAAAATGTATGTGCAAGACAAAATTCCAACAACTCCAAAACAAATTCACTCTGTGGGCCCTCACCCATGTATCTGGCCAAAGCCTCAAACCCCTGCTGGAAACAATACTAGTATACAAGGAAGAAATATCCATAGAGCCACAGAAGTAATTCTGCTGCCATTCCAGACTGTATACAAGAGAACATAATTCACAGGTATTTTTAATATGTACTGGAGCCAATTTTAAATATTTCTTAAAGAATCCAACATCATCCCTACATTTTCAAGATATAAACCAATGCCTGACACAATAGGTCTGCCCGGAGGTTTCATCAAATTTTTTTGGACCTTTGGGATGGCATAAAACAAGGGATCATGAGACTTGACAAACATCTTTTTAAAATGTTGTGCTGTCAGGAAACCTCCTTTCCTAAATGTTCCAGCAACTCACCATTAAACCTAAGTAAAGGAATATGGAATAACTTCAGATAACTAGTATTATCATTAAGAAGTTCAAAAAACATGATCCGATATCCCTCTTTATTCAAAATCACCCAATTACCTCTCATCTGCTTCCTTGAAAATATATTCACCCACTTTGCTATGTAGGTACTTCAGCTCACACCATTTTTCCTTAGATAAATTAGACATTCTACATTTAAACCTCATATTCTTTTCTGATATTGGTTAACAACAAATTTTCAAATATACTAACAATAAGAGATAACTTAGGAGGGTAAAAAGAACTTTCCACACATGGCAAACTTGGGATATTTAGACGTCCATAACCTGTGAAAAACGAAGTGGAATCTGGGAGATTGCACTCAAGCACATCCCCTTCCCCACCTTACTTAAACTGTTGGAAACTACACTCATTTTTAATTTTAGTACTCTTGTTTCCTAGAGGCTTAAATGAAGAAGTTATTCTTAATTTTTAAGGTTTATAGTTCAGGTTTGATTTAGTCTTAGCAGGTCATATTCAAGTATTTTGTATGGGATATATATACATAGCGACAGTAGTCAGTTTAAATATTTATTGTATGTAATTAAGTTAATTGAATTTAATTGGATGCAACTGAACTTGGTTGTTCATTTACTATTTAATGTGCGAGTATTTTGTATTTTTTCATCCTTTGAAGGAGATGAACCGAGGTACCAGGGTGGCTTAAACTGGTGAAAATCTTATCCTTTGTGTTTTTTTCCGATTTGGATTTGTGACTTTTTTTTTTGTACAAATATGTAACTAGTCTACTCCTATGCTTATGAGTTGAGGTCATGTATGAGATGTACAACCTCAGTAAGGCAAAGCTCTGGTAATAAATATTTTTTTTAAAGAGTTTTCATATTTATAAGGCATGAATAGTACTTCAGCATTACTTGGAGCGAACATTTTTTTTAAAAAATTTGATTTATTTGTTAATTACTTATTTGATTGCATTGATGTATTCATGTCATGTATTAGGTAATTGATGTCATATGCAAAAAGACAAAAGCGCTTATCCTTGTAACCTTGTAATTTAATAACTTTTTATTTTTCTGCATATTTGTCTCTGGAGTCCTTTGGTATCTTGCTCACAGTTGTTTTGGGGTGATTTAGTTAACATGCCAGAACTGACTACAGAAGTGTCAGTGGTGCAACAGGTAGCACACTTTCCTTTGCTGCAGAAGGTTGTGGGTTCTATTCTCTCACCAGGTACATAGATTGCTGACACTGGAGTGCAGCATAAGGGGGATGCTACACTCCTGAGTGTGCTGTCCTTTGGATGAGACATTAAACTGAGCCCTATTCTGCTTGAGTTGGTGATAGCACAAGTGGATACAAAAGATCCCATGGCACCTACGGAAAAGAGCAGAGGTACTTTTATGTATGTGTGTGTGTATATGTACATATATATATATATATATATATATATATATATATACACATATATATATATATATGTATGTATATATATATATATATATATATATATATATATATATATATGTATGTATATATATATATATATATGTGTGTGTGTGTGTGTGTGTGTGCACATACATATACAAACACATGTATATAGACACACAATCATTTTGATTCATTTTCAGACTTGTACACATCAAAACTTGCCATTTTTATATAGAGTCCCATTCCTTTTTCAATAACCATAATATAATCTTTAGTATAAAAGTGACAATACCCATTTTTCATTAAACATAATTTCATTAAATTCATTCAATTCCATATTACCCTAATTACTTAAAATACTTATCTAAATCTGTTCAGTCATCTTCATCTTTACATCCTCATAATACCTTTAAAAAGTCTTCTATGGATAACTTATTTCACAATTTTAACTCTCTTACATCTTAATAAAAACCTGCCGTTATTTCTTTTTCCTCACGATACAAACATTACTTCAATTTTCTTTTTATAAGGCATGTTTGCCCTAACAGGGAATTTCTTTATTTCCAACCTGCACAAAAAATCTTGACATGCAACACTGTGTTTACTCCACATCATTTGTTTCTTTAACTCATTACATCCGAGTGATGTTTCCAGGTGCATCTGCAGTTAACAACTACTGACATTTCCAGGTGTCAAGTATTGTCTGTTCATATTTGCATCAATTTCAAAAACAAGTTAGATACAAGGTTTTAAAAGATTTCATCTTAATGCTTACACAATGGTAAACTCAACTGCATTAATATCTGACCTCTGTCTAGTGCAGGTAAAGAGATATTAACTGTTCTATGATATTAATTTCTAAAGATATAATTTTCAGATTTTTCTAAATATCTCAACAACCAAGTAACACAGAACTCCTTAGCCTCATATGAAAGCTCTTAGCTAGATGAGTAAAATTCTGCTGTCAGTATGTGTGTAATAAGTGGTGGCTGTGATATTGTAAGTTGTTTACACAACATTATAAATATAATAGTTACTGTGTTTACTGTGACTTATAAAATTCAGTTCAAGACCTAGAACCTAAAGAATACTACCACTGTAAAAAAATACGCTTATGCTGACAAGTTTGACATTTAGACTTATTTAGTAACTCCTACAATCCCAAAGATATGAAGATTTGTTTGAAATGTGAGGGCATCATTTCTGCTCCACCCATTGGAAGCTACAGTGCAAACTTTCTGCGCTCCATTGAAGTGAATGAGTTAATTATTTTAATCTTTGCTTCTGAATTATTTTCTCATGGATTTATACAATAACTTTTTGTAATACTATTACACCATGCCTTTCTATCTTAAACTTGATCAATTTTTATTTTCCACATTTGTAGCTTTTGTTGCTAGTTTTCCATTTTATTCTTTTGTTCTTTATAATTTCTTATATTTTCCCCAAATCCATTATTCTTTAACATAACTGTCATCATTTCATTATTTTTACTTAACAATTTCAATACCTTATACTAGTTTATTGAAGCAGCATGTACTATTGGATTTATCATACCTAATCTTCTATTTTCCTTTCCATATATAAACTCCCCTTTTTTGCACTATTTAGTCTTGATCCCTAAACAAAGGAAAAATATTTCTAATAACAGTTTTTCATCTCCTCTAGGAATCATGATGATGCTGTACAAATATAAATACTGAATTAATCAGATGCACTTATTTTTATACTTTTTTATACATTAATGTATACATTTCCCATGATATACATCTACCCTTTATTTCCTTTATTAGATCCCATCCTTTCTTAATGTATTCTTTATCAAAATATATCCCTAAAACAAATATTTCCTTCATAGAAAATTGAATACTTGCTATTTTATTGCATCCTCAATCCTTTATTTTTCTTTTTATTATCATACCTCTTTATCTTAAACTTTCAACTAAATAAATAATGTCTTCCCTCATCCACTCTGTTTTGGCTGCTATACTAATAACAGCAGCATAAGATATCATAACTGGAATTTTAACCTCTGTTTGGATTTTACAACATGTATTCTTCAATTTCTGATTTACATATATAACTACTGTATTCATAACCAAAACAAATAAAATACTGGTCATGGGACACCCTTGCCTTATACAATTATTTATATCTATTTCTTTACCTATCCATCCATTAACCAAACTCTTATTTTACTTTGCTCTCATACACTGTTATACACACTTGCTTTGCCTTATTAGTAATATTGTACATATCCATTATTTTCCACAAAATATATAATAATGCTTTATTAATATAACTTAGCATAAATTTTACATATTCTATTTATATCTATAATTTCTCTCACTACAATTAATTCATGACAACCCTTCCCTATTATACCATATACACTTTCCTCCACGATATACTGCACTTTATTTTCAAATCATTTGTATTATTTTCATAAATATCTTAAAACCTATATTATTTAAAACCAGTGGTCTCCAATTTTAATACAATTTTCTTTCTCCTTTTTTCCATATAAATTCAAATATTACACAAGTCCTTAAATTTTACTCCACCATTCAAACTACTCATTAAGTACACATATTAAATTTGTTTCTGCCAACCTTCTAGATTTTTATACATTTCAAACCCAATACCATCTGGGCTGGATACTGATTCTATATTCAACTGTTTAAATACCTTTTCTAATTCATATAACAATTTCTTTACTAAGTTCTCTATTATTTTGCTCAATTTTTTTTAAACGTCCCGTTCCTTTATATAATTTCTCTAAACATTTCTTCTACATAACTTTACAATTTCCATAATCTGTTGCTGACTTTATTATATTCTTTGTCTTTCATTTCTCTCATTATACTATTATCATATTTTATTATTTTACTGAAACAGCTTTTCTCCCTTGTAAAATATTTTTGCCTGTACAATAGTTCTCCAGTTCTCTAATAATTTCTTATGTCTATTTCTTTCTCATAATAATCTTTACTTTCTAATTTAAATCGAATCTATGCATTTTAGCACAGTCTTGCTTTTCTTTTTCCCCAACAGATAACTATTTTTATATTTTCTTTGAAAAGCAACCTACCATTTCAACCAACTGATGTAAAATACTCGTATTAATATGATCCTTCCATAACTGCTTATAGGTTTCATAGGCAAGTACTAGGTTATCTGCCTGAAGGCATTTATAAGCCTAGCCAGAATGTGTTTGCTTTCACTGCCCCCCTAGATTAGTTCCCCATGCCTCTGTCCTGCAGAGCCACTGAAGTGATCCTCAGGGTAAACTTTTTGTTTCCCATCCACTGGTTAAGGTTTCTTTTGAAGAGTGTTAGCAAGGAGCTCTGCCTAATGCGGATTGGGATCTTGTTCCAAAGCATGGAAAGTCTCTGTGACAAGAATCTATCCCTCCAACACATCGTATTTATTGTTGTGGTGAGGTTTAGATCCCTAGATAGTGTGGCTTGAGGGGATAAGGTTTTCTTTAGGTGGAGCATGTCCATCAATTCTGGGTTGGACATAGCCTTGTATGTCAGGCAGAGATCACCTCTGAGTAGGCGGTATGCAACAGAGTACAGCTGGAGTTTCTTCAGTCGAGCTGCATAGGGCATCTGTTTGAGGCCAGTGATCCTCTTGGTGAGGTACTTCTGTGGTCTTTCCAGCTGTTGCAAGTTTCTTGTAAGGTACATCCCAAATTGGGCGTTGTACTCTATGATGGGTCTGATGAGTGATGAGTAGAGGGGGGCACAATAAACTCTTTTGATCTGGATGCAAACCCTTTTGTGATCAGGTGGACCACGTAGAAGGATTTTCTAACCACTTTGGTAATGTAATTATCAAAGGTGAGATTACTATCTACTTGGGTCCCCAGATCCCTTATTACATCTTCCGTATTTAGGGGACTACCACCTATGTGGTAGTTTGTGGGTACTTTGTTTTTTTCCAAAGGGGATGACTATGCACTTTTTGGCATTTAGCTTGAGGTCATGATTTTGACCACCAGGTATCTGTCTCTGTGTCAGCCGAAGAGTCAATTTAGTCCCTAGTTTGCAGTAGTCTGCGAACTTGGTCAGCCATAGTCCTCCTGTGTTTGCCTGTACCTCCTAGGTTTGAGCCCTGGGGAACGCCACTTGTAACCGGTTTAGAGTCGGACCTAGCTCCCGCAACTCTCACCATGTGGGTTCTGTCCATGAGCCAGTTGGCAACCCATCTTGTAACGTAGGGGTTTATGTTTAGGCTGGTGAGCTTATCTATAATACCAAAATGGGGAATGGTATCAAAGGCCTTAGCGAGGTCTAGGCAGGCTGTGTGTACCACCTTTCCCTCGTCTATAGCCTTGGCAACTGTCTCAAAGAAGTCCACTAGGTTTAGGAGGCATGATCGGCCCTTAAAGCCGAACTGGGTAGGGTCCAGTGTTTGGAGGTTTCCAATGTCTCTGTTAATGAGTTCCATGATGATGCGCTCCATAGCCTTGCAGACTAAGCTAGTCTGGCTTATAGGGCGATAGTTCACAGGGTCTGCTGTGACTCCACCTTTGTGGAGTGGAATAACCATTGCTGTGCACCACTCTATGGGTACATAGCCTGTCGGAAGGCTGAGTTTGAACAGTGTGTTTAGGTGACGGGTTAGTTCGTCTTTGAGCTCATGTAGGACGCAGCCTGGGACACCATCTGGTCCCACTGAAGCTGTGTTTCTGGCTTTGGAGAGGGCTGTTTTAACCTGAGTGTCTGATTTCAGGGACTCTACATTCTTCTGGTATGGTTATGGGCCTTTTTGGGGGTGAAGTTTGCGCTGAACCCATTTCCCAGGATGTTGGCGATATCGGTCGGTTCAATGTATTTTGTGCCATTCTGCACCAACTCCGAGCAGATCTGAGCATTGCCACTTAGATTCTTGACATAGCTAAAGAATGCCTTGTGGTTGTCTTTGGAGTCCTTGGCAATTTTTCTTTCAAAGCTCGCCTTGGATGATTTTACTGGGGATCGTAGTTTCTTGCTGATACTGATCAGGGATGTCTTCCCTTTTTGGGATTTTACTCTTTTCTGTACTAGTTTCCTCCTTTTATTGTATATCTTGTTTATGGTTTCCTTTTCTTGGAGGAGTGAGTCTTGGTTTTGCTTGGGATGGCACGATCCATGCATTTCTGTAGGTGGCCGTAGAATGCATTAGTAAAGGATTTTGCAGCTTGGACAGCATTATCCTTCAGCATGGGGGCTTTGAAACTTTCCACCTCGGTCTTAAGTAATGTGAGGTTTGCTTTTGGAAAGGCTGCAGAAATACCTCACTAAAAGAATCACAGGCCTAAAGCAGATGCCCTATGCTGACCACCTTAAAAAAGTCAAGCTATACTCTGTTGCATATCGTCTTCTCCGAGGCGATCTCTGCTTAACATACAAGGCCATGTCAAACCCAGAGCTGTTGGACATGCTACACTAAAGAAATCCCAATCCTTGAAAGCCACATACCCCAGGGATCTAAACCTTGTCATCACAATAAACAAAACATGCTGGAGGGATAGGTTCCTGACTCAGAGACTCCCCAGACTCTGGAACAGACTGCCCATACATGTCAAACAGAGCGCCTCTTTTGCCCTCTTCAAAAGGAGCCTTGATGATTGGATGGGAGAAAGGAAATTCACCCTGGGGATCATGTCAATTACCCTGCTAGACAGGGGTCCAGGGAAGTAAATAGCGTGAAAAGAAATAGCCAGAGAATTGTTATGGCTAGGCTTGTATAGGTCCTAGGGCCGATAGCCTAGTACCAACTTATGAATGTACAAAAGTTTTTTCACGGTGGTTTCCTTGTCCGTGGGTGGGGGCGGAATGTGGATATCCAAAGTGATTTGTTTATGGTCAGATGTAACCAGCGAGGGGTTGACCTTCGGTGTGCAACACTGGCTGCCCATGCTGGTGATGACCAGGTCCAATATGTTGTCACCTCTGGTGGGAGTGTTGACCATTTGAACCAGGGCGTTTGAGTTTATAAATTCTAGGAAATGTTGGGCAAGGGAGTTAGTACTTGAGTAGATCTCCCAGTTAATGTTTGGATAATTGAAATTGCTTAATGTGTTTCTTCCTTTCCTCATCCCATTTATTTCATTTTATGTACAATTTTCTAGTTTTATATACTCTTCATTATAAAATATGTCTACCCATACTGCCAAATGATCCATAAATCCTGTCAGAACAGTTTCTTCTTCCGTTATACATATTCCCCCTCACTCCAAAAAACGATCTATTTCAGTTTTTGAAGTACCACTACGTCTATGCTTTTTGCTCCATATAAATAATTTTCACAGTTCACTATTCCCACCATCATTTTTACTTTTCCTATTTTCTTTTTATTACCCCTTAAGTCACAGCTGAACTCTCCTGTTATCCATATTAACAAAAACATAATACAAGATTTTCTGAAATAAATTCGCCCTTTCTTTAGTTACACATGCGCACAGTAATAATTCTATATACTTTTTCTTGCCATCTTGATTCTGTAATATTTGTTCTTCCCTTTATTGCTAGTATAGCATCCAAAAATGCCCCTCTACATAGAATTGCTATTCCTGAACACTGTTCATTCCCTATATTCCATATTATTTCCCAATCCTGCAATGTTTGTGTCCGTAATCTTTCTTTTTTTATTTTATCCAAATCTTTTGGGTTTCTAACACCCTGATGGCAATGGACCCCATTCTTAAGTCAAAGTATGATTAAAGTTCATGAAATCAGTATTGATTCAATGTTTGATGTCATTCAGAAGTGCTCTTTGCAGCACCCGCAATGTGCCCAGTAATGACTCCTCCTGCAATTCATATGGAGTTACAAGCATTGGTAACGTATCTAAATATGACTGTAGATTCTTTTATACAAGACCTGTTGTTCCTACTACTACTGGAGCTGTCCACATTGCTCTCCTTTCTGCCTGCAAATACTGATATTTTATGACTTTGTGTCTCTCTGTACACAATGCACCAGTCACTGGGTGTAGCAATTTCAATGATCAATGCTTCTTTAGTCTTCTTTTCATGGACCACTATATCTGGTGCTCGCGCATTTATCTTTTGAACTGTTGGTAATAGGTGATCCCATGTGATGTAGACTTCATCTATGACGCTTTATGGCTCATGTTTCCAGTGTTTTTCGGCTACTTCAATATTATATTTGGACAATCCCCAGTGCAACAGTCTTGCCAAACTATTATGCCTTTCAGTATACAGTCCTTCTGCCATTAGTATATCGCAACCAGCAATGAGGTGTGCAACTGTTTCCAATTCTGTTTTACAAAACCTACGTTTGTATGTTTCTCCCACATATTCAATGGATTTTGTAAACCAAAATGTATGTAACCCACTATTTTGAGCTACCAATATTAACTTTTCATCTTTTGGTTTGAATTTGCCGCTCCTTAACCATTCCAGCATTTGATCTTGATCAACATGAGGTTCTTCTAGGAGTTTTCTATACTCGCAACTACATTTATGCATTTTTCACATTTCTTGCCTTCTCATCCGATTCTTCACCTTATAGTCTTTGTTTTTTAGCAAATTCAGCTGCTGCTTGATTTTTATCTAGTTCTGGTTTGATTTCTATTCCTGCTTGACGCCTACATGCTGCTGCTAAACTAAGCAAGGAAGTCATCTTAGATTTATTCTCCTCCCGTTTCAAAAGTTTCACTACGTTTGGGTCTTGTGAGGTCAGCAGATGTGTGTGCAGTCCCACGATTGCAGATCTACACGTAATCAATTTCAAGGAGGCCCATACCTCCCTTCAGTATGGAAAATATATGATATTGGTATGCACTGATTTTTATAAATCATTTGATGAGCATGAAGCATGCTTCTTGTTTTCCGGTCTAATCCGTCCAACACCTTCTGGGGCCTGTCAATCAGCAAAACTGTAAGTTAGGACAGGAAGAGCAAATTGGTTTATAGCTTGAATTTTGTTCCTAGATGTCAATGCTGTTTTCAGGATAATTTAAGTCTTCTAAAATATTCCTTACTAAGTTTTGTTTGCATTTGTTAATGATCCTTCATCAATTCCAAAATATTTATACACTCCCACTTGTTCAAGTTCTTTTACCTCACATTATTGTCCCAAACTGATGTTTTCTTGGTGCTGCAGCTTTTCTGCTTTAAAGGTTGCTTCTGCACATTTATCAAGAGCATATGACATTGTTATATCATCTGAAAAAGTTTTGTTTACTTGCAGTTTTGCTTTCAGTTCCTCATCCAATGAGCTAAACAGTTTAAATCATCGACAGAGAAGATGAGAAGTCTTTACACTTTGCTGCTTTCTGGGAGCCAAATTATAGCCATGACCTAATGTGTTAAGTAGACAGCTTAATGGGTTAAGGGCAAGACAGAATAGCAGTGGTGACAGGGAGTCACCCTGGAATACTCCCCTTTGAATATTTATTCCTAGAATAATAATTTGTCCTTTTTCATGGCTTAATTGCAAAGTGGTCTGTAACTGTTTAATGGTCACTGTAATGCAATTAATCAGTGTAGGGTGTATGTTATACATTTTAAGCACGCTTATCCATGAATGTAGGATACTGTCAAATGCACTTTTGTAGTTAATCTATGCCTTACTAAGATTCCTCCCCTTTTTACAGTTCTCCATTATGACTTTAGTAACAAATGATCTTTTGTTCCATATGACTATTTTACTACCGTTTTGTTCTACTGCCTTGACTGAATTTTCTTCTAAATGATTATAAACTGTCGTCATCAATTCCAGTGTACAGATTATACATCAGTGGAAGACAAATTATTGGTCTATAAATGTTACGGTAGCTTGCAGGTTCACTCAAGTAAGAGCATTGTTTTTACTGTTGTTAGCCAGGTTGGTGTTTGTTCAGGGTGTGCAAAGAAATGGTTCTTGGTCATGGCTAAATCTCCGTGCAAAGATGTTAATACCTTTAACCAGAATTTATTTACTACATCTGGGCCTGGGGTTTTCTACTCAGAGGCTTTTCTTAACTTGGTTTCAATCTCTCTGGCTGTTATTTCATCCCATTTCATATCCTGTACCTTCGAACTTCTTATAATTTCTTTTACTTTTTCTAACTATTTAGTCTTTGTTATGTTCCACAGGATCCTCATAAATACTTCTCCAAAATATATCTTTCTTCTTTTTTGAGTGGTATTTCAATTCCTTTTATGTTGTTATACTGTTTCCCAATTCTCTATAGAACTTTCTGGGGTCACCAAATTGCTTATTTTGTACTTTTCCTTTAGATTTATCTGTGTATCTTCTAATCTGTGTATCTTCTAAGTTTTTTCTGCCTATGCTGATTTTTTGAGTTTATTTACAATAGTGCACGATAAATCCTGATCTGTTATAATACTGTGCATTGCTTTTACTAATTACGTCTATCCTTCTGAGTATTTTTGTTGATCTGTCCCCTTTAATATACTCTTAACAGTGACACTTCTTGTCTTAATTGCTTAACAGTTTTCTCGATTTGATACTTCCATGATGGCATTTGATTTCTCCCCTTCCTTTCCCTTACTACCCTGTGTTCTTGTGGTAGAATTTTATCTATTAATTTAGCTGTACAGTAATATATCCTGTTTACTTCTGTGATATCACATGGATCTCTATGGAAAGTCCTAATTACTGTGTTCATTTGTTTTATCAAACTTCTAATTGTTGTGGTTTTATTGACCTTCTGCAGTCTTTTTTTTTTCACTGATCTTAATATGTCTATCTATCTCTATTAAATCAAGCAACTCTTCTCTTAGCTCATTTTCTTCCATACTGAGGCCACATTTTTGTTCTCCATTTCCTGTGTGCGTTCTATAGAAAGTTCTATAGCATCTTCCTGTGGCACATTCTCTTCAATTTCATCCTGTGTCATTTGTTGCTCTGTCATATGGGAACTCACTGGCCAATCGCTCCTCAACATTAACGGCATCAAAGTTGCCACAGTTTCCCTGTTTCTTCCCTTGCTG
The DNA here is from genome assembly GCF_019279795.1 of Protopterus annectens. NCBI lineage: Eukaryota > Metazoa > Chordata > Ceratodontiformes > Protopteridae > Protopterus > Protopterus annectens. Next base: position 635,534,989 of record NC_056750.1, read on the forward strand.
TCCAACTTCAAGTGAATGTTTATACTGGTTTCCTATGAAAGCCTACCAAATATCTTTATATGGCAACTGACCTGGTGCTTCCCCACAGGTACTCCATAACCTCAACTTCTATTTCTTAACTTCTCCCTGTATCAAAATCCTTATGTCTTCAAAAATATTTACATCCACATCACATTTGTTGCATCATTCTAAAACTGATATGCTTCTAATACTGTTTCTCATACTATTAACATTTACAGAAATAATTAAATTATTCCTTTCTCTAGTTCTTAGTTTAGGAGTTACCATCCTATACTAATCCCTTACAGAAAAGGCTTCACCCATTCCCTTTATTTTTTCCTTTATGTCAACAGTTTTTAATAAACGTTGTTGCGTTCGATTCTCAGCTACAGCGTCTTCTCTGTGGAGGCATTCGTGAATGGGCGTGCCTTCTTTGAAGATTGTGCGTCAGGGCCGGTAACTCTGCACGTAAAAATCTACCACCAAACATTAGAGGACTGGAGTTCGGCTGTGGCGACCTCTAACCGGGATAAGCTAAAAGACACAACAACAATTAACAGCTTTAAATTTTCTTTTTCTATCTTTAACTCTTACGAACAGAGGTCTGTCTTCCTCTTACCATGTTCCCACTTTAATTTCTTTATCACTAACTTCTAATTCGGTCAGTTATTCAACTCCTTTATTACCTTCTTCAGCATCTCTCCCTTTTTTTCTATGGTTTCAACAAATTTACATTTCCTCCTCAATCCTTTACCTTTTTCTCTTTGCCTTGATTAGTGGCACTTGGCTCATTTTTTTACAACCCATCCATTTACAAGACTCAAGTTCACATTTTTTTTTGCTTCATGCCTTGTTTTACAACATGTGAAACATTTCTTCTTGTCACAGTTATCAAATGTCCTTCCTTTCTACAAAAATAACAAGTCTTTGGCTGCCCCCAATATTTCACAATACCTCTGTTACTATCAACAGTTATAACACTTGGAATATGTACAACTTTATCCAGTTCTGTTTTCAGGATAATATTACAGTCCCATGCACCAGTATATAAATCACTATTGTCAAACTTTTGAGATGTGTATTATTTCTTTGCAAACATTTTATAATTTTTTTTTTAAAAGTCTATCCACTTCCATTTGGAATTTTGTGTGTACTTCCTTTTTAGTTTCTAGAAAAGATGCCCTTATTGCACATTCATTCCAAGAATTGTCATTCTGTCTTTTTTCATATTTACACAAAAATCTCTCCAAGGCTTGTACAGTCTCAAAACGCCTCTTTACTAATCAGAATAAATGCTATTGCCTATTGAAATTTTGTTCCAAATGGTAGAATTATATTGTGCCATACCTCAAATCTGTTTAGTTTCTTTTCCATTTTTCTCTGTATTCTTACTACAAACTTTTTTTGCATTGCCTTCTCTTTTTCTCTACCACCTTCCTGTGCAACAGCATCTGCATGTGCCCTCTTTCTGCTGTTTCCCTATGACGTCTCCTTTCCATCTCCTTCATTTATCTTCTCCATTGCATCACCCAGGAAACCTCTTCTCTGGATCACTCCAATTATTTAGATCTTGCAATATATCAGCCCACAACCCTCCTCACTGGAGGACTGTAACCATACAGTCCTCTATGGCTGTTTCATTGATTTGCTCAGTCTCATCTGGAATACATCCTCTGAATCCTCCATCACAATGCTGCATACTGCCTCTGAGCTGGCATTCACCTCTGCTCCCTGCTGCTGTTCTCTTTCATGCACCATCCTCCCAGCTTACCACATGTATTTCTGTTCCAACATTGAGTAAATATAGATCACAAGTAGGGGAAGCTCCCCGATGCCCTGGCCAAATTTCATCAGTAGTATACATACCACCTTGGGTCTCCACTAGCCTAGTGGGTCTAATCCAGTCAAATAAAGATAAATAAAAAATAGTTACAGGAACAGATGTGTGTCTCAGAGCTCATGCCTTCTCTGGAGCAGGCTTCCCATTCACATGGAGCAGAGTTCCTCTCTTCACTTGTTCTATCATGCACTTGATCAATGGATGTGGAGTCAATAATGTACCACTGGTCTGGTACCTATGTCTCTGTTAGAAAGAGACAGAGAGCTTGTAAATGCAGGACCATTCATGCCAAAGTTATATGCCCAAGCTGTACATACTCCTCATAAATACCCATGTTATCGAACCATGTCCATTACAACTGGGAAGAATGGTTAGGCTTAAAAATGTCCTTTATGGTCGTTAGTCTAGTAATCACCTATGAACCTATACACCACCCAAATTTGTGGGCTCACCACTGTGAGTTATTCAACGGTCAGCACAAAGAACAACTGAGATGATACAACCTGCTCAGGAACAGCTCCTAGGTATCTAAAATGGTTTACTACCATTAAACTGAAACAGACTCTGTCGACTTATCATCATCGACCGACGTCAGCGAAAACTCACACAGCTGAACTCCAAAAATGATGAATTACATGTCGAATGCGACCTAGGGACAGGTTTTAACATGGGTCGAGATAGGGGTGAGATCTGTAGTTCAGCAATATCGGAGTTCGACATTGCCAACGTTCAAGGTCGGGTTTTCGTGTGAACTGGAGTCAGCCAACTCCACATCAGTTAAATGATAGTAAACCACCGAAAATACACAGCTTTTGAAACCATAGACAAAACACAGAGAACTCTAGGATAACTTGCCAGAACTTATCAGAACAAATGCAAACATATAGTTACAATGCAGAAGTACTAACACTACAACAATCACACAGTGAAAAAAAAAAGTAATTTACAATGTATAGGTACATATTATAGCAAGCGCACATCTGAAGAGGAGGCTAGATACACATTACATGAGCACAGAGACTGAGATGCTGAAAGGAGGATTACAGGGAAAAAAAGAACGCTGTAAGCAGTGTCTGACTATTGTGGAATGAAGTGATGGATACAGAGTGGGAATGGGAATGCTAATGGCTAGTAAAAAGATGTGTAATGACAGAAGAAAGCAAAGAGTTAGCTTAAAAGTGTACACTGTTGTAGAGTACATCATGAAGACTGGGATGTGGCAAGAGATGGCTGACATGGTGGGAAGAAGGGAGAGAAAGGATTGGAAAGGGTTTTATAAAGGGGATTGTGGTAAATATAAATGGATAGATAGGAAGAGTAGCTGTACTGGAGTTACGGATTTGGGTAGTTAGAAGTTGGCTGGTGTGAGCAAAGGCAATGATTTAAGAAAATAAGTAGATGATAAAGTGAGACTTATTTTAAGAAAAACTGTGACATTCTATTACTGAATTTAGGACATCCTTCTGATGAAGGAAACACAAAGTGAGGTGTTAAAATGGTTAATAAAAACAAGAACACACTGAATGAATTACAGAAATCTGCAGTACTGTATTTATTTGAAACTGCTTCTGGCAGTAGCTTAAATACTTACTGTAAAGATACTGGCTTCAAAATGGAGTAAAGTCATGAACATAAGTACCAGCAGTACACGTCCTCCGAGCTGCATGTACTGTTTTGGCGAGCTCTCTCCCATTGTTGGCACGCCAGCAAACATACTTTTGCCTTCTGATCGTGATTCAGCAAAAAGTAGAAGCAATCCACCCACTAAGGCAAGATTTCTGTAAGAGACCCAAAAAAAACCAGGATATTTTAGTTGGTATAATTTGCTTTTGAAAACAACTTAAAAATTATACTGAAAAGAAAACTAGAGAAAATAATATAAACTACTGTGATATAAAAGGATTAGAAAACAGGTATCATATTTTCTCCAAGCATGGTTCAGGCAGTTAATCTAAAGCTGTCATTGATCTTGAAAATTTACAGAGACCCAGGGCATAGCAAACTAAATAAACCAAGGCACAACTTACAAGACTTCTACAATTATAAACATCTTGTACTACCAAGCAGCAAGAGAAGATATTCACGTGACCTTTGAAGATTATTACAACTGCTCATGGCTATTAGAAAAAGTAATAAAAAGAAATGTTAAAAGTGCCTTACAAGACATAAAAGCATATCTGAGCTTAGTTAAAAGCAAAAAAAAAATTCCAACTGAATTTTTCAAAGTTACTTATTAAGCAAAATACAAGTGACACATTATACACAGATAATTACAAGGTACTGGAAAATGTCCTGAAACATCCAATTTTCTTTCTTTATTTAAATAAAACTTCACCAGAATATGACATTATCTTTCTCAGCCTTGACATGGAATAAGGCAGTGGGCCATTTTTGTTTTTTTTTTTTTGCATATCTCTGTCACAGAATTATGAAAATGTTGCTGAGATGAATGCTCACTACTACTACAACATCTACAATGAAATCAAGACAGAAACCTCAGGATATCAAAACTGTCTACTCAACCATAACTCTGAATGCATTTACTTCACATCTGCATTTAACAGGAGTTCTAATACAGTGCAAAAATAAAATATGATTCAACTACCTTCTCTTTATCCTGTACACAGGACTGACAATTACTATACTAAATGACTTCTGAGTGGGCTCTAACACATCATTAAGTATTCTGCAAAGATTAGTGACATTTCCCCCTCTTGCTTTGGATTTTGCCATTTTTATTTCTGAATCTTTGTCATCAGACTTTGTTTTTATATAAAAAAAAAATTATTTTACCAAAACATTGTCCATATTTCTGCGGCAGGGCTAGCCACCTGGCAGTGTGAATCATGGCTCTAGATGACGGTCACTGTGGAAGTGACACCCCAACTCCATGTGCAAAAATTGGAAAAGGGGTTGTGGATGGATCGTACATACAAATGCAATTACTTCATGTACAAAATCCAATCTCAATATGTGAATTTAAATGAAATGACACTTCTATTCCAGGTACAGTGGATATGGGTTTTCCAGTCAACTTCAAAAAAAGTTTATACTGACAGTTCCCAGGGCATTTAGGTAAATGCAAAGCACTGCACTACAACTTACAGTACCAAAGATGAGGTTTATCCTTCTTAAACATATCCCCCCGCCCCAAACTGGCATACAGGAATGAAGTTAAATTACTCTTAGTCAACTAACTCTATTAGCACTGAATTGTAGCTGTAATGTAACTGCCTACAGTTTGTTCTTAAGTATTTAATATAAATGAATTATTTCTGCAGTACCTTATGTCTAAAAGTACAAAAACTAAAAGCGTGTCTAAATCACGTACAGGTTCCCAAATAATCAGAACAAGGCTACGATTTACTTTTGAAGAAATACCAAGTAAAGTCATAAGCAGCCACTTGTTTTAATAAAAGTCTTCTAAGGAAAGTGTTAAATGGAACATAAGAGAGACAAATAAAGCAGAGGATGGAAGACAATTATAACGTTAATATATGCAATAAAAAGACAGTTTTAGATAATACATATGATCCAAATGCGGACTGCCTACCCTGTATTAAAACTGGCTGTGTAAACAGCTGACTAAGGTCAGCTATCTGTATTTTGTAGCTGGTGATCTCAACGCACTTTGAATCCTTTAATAGGCATAACTTACCCATCTTTAGAAAAACATAACATTTTGACCTTTCTTCAAAAATATGTGAAAGGTCACCAAATAATATGAAGCATGGAGCCAAGCATTGAGAATGTAATGACTATAATTTTTTTCACTCCTCATTCCTATCAGGGAAACAGAAATGATTGTTTAATTCCAAAGTCCAAATTTAACCAAATAAATTAAAGCGAAATAATTCCTTGTTCCATTTTTGACCACAGTATTTTGACTGCAAAAATGATGTGGGGGTGAATCTTCTAAATGAGCTATATACAGAATAGAACCACCAATTTTCAAGTATCACAAAAAGTCTATCATTTATTAAGAATATTTTAAAATCACATGAACCGTTTAAATAATGTGAAAACGCTCTACATTACAATGTCTATTCTCAAACTACATTTACAAAATCAGAGAGGAAAAAAGCAAAATAAGAGCCTACAGACAATAAAAACAAAATTACAGAATACTAGTACTAAAATAGAAACAAGCCAAAATGAAATAAACAATTTTAAATGTATAAGTCAACTCATCATTTCATGAAAATGAGGCCATCACAAATTTTTGGGCTTACGGAAAAACCTGGAAGTTTTAGTATGCATGCTTAAAAGAAGAACCCCCCCCCCCCCCGACTCACTAATCCTCAGTGCAGGACTAATCTAGTCCTGCATGGAAGAGACAGTTTAAGAGGAGGACGGCAGCGAGCCATGCATATTAAGGAAGGCATGCTGCCAGAACACCTAATGCTACATGGATCATGGACGAGTGCAGGGGGTGTGTCTGAGAGCAGAGCTCACAGAATAAACATGCCCCTGCAAAGTAGAAAAGAATGTGTACATAAAAGAGCGAGACCGCTCATAAGTGTCCGCATATCCCCACCAACAGTCCCCATGTGTTCAACAGCAACAGTACACTGAAAAAAAACACGAAGAAACCCTTGTAGTAATTTATTTAAAACTCTGAGTACAGCTAACCATAGGTGTGCGGGTTTGCCCATCGCTTAGCTAAAGGTAAAGCAGCATAAAAGGCTGAAGAGGGTAACAAGGAAGATATAGCAAAGGAAGCAGTACAGCAATAGCGTAGTGGGCAGAGCATCTGCCTAACAAGGAGGCAGTCCCGGCTCAAGTCCCACTGCAGCACATACCATTTTCCATGTGTAACCTGTATACGAACGTTTATGTACATTTTACTGCTGTATAACCTACCAAATAAAATTTAAATGTGAAGTGGAGTACTGCATGAAATGCACATGTGAAGAGTCAGTACCATAATGAATAAGTCAGGAGTAAGCAGGCGTAAGCACAGATAAGTAGTAGTAAGCATATGTAAACAATAGTAAGCGTGTGCAAGTGCGTTTGGGTGGGGTGAGGCCCCGCCGACACAGATCAAACAAAGTAGACGCTAACTGCATGCACACTGTGACCAGAAGTCAGCAGTGCTAACCTCTGAGTAAACCCGCTCACAACCGCTTGAAAGTGCCTTAACCACACCGTATCCAACAGCCGGTGTCACGGGTGAATCTGTGTACACTAACGGAGTCAGTCGTAGGTATAGCAAAGCATACGTGGTACATAAGGTTGGCCGGCATGCACATGAAACACAGTATCCAGCAATACCAGGCAACATTACCGGATATGTAGCTAAAAAATTAGAGGTATATGTGTTTGTATGAATACCCATAACTATATAGATATATACCTCCCATCTCTGTAGTACAAATGTATACATACATAGACAGACATATAAATACCCACAAATACAAATATACATATGCAGACATCCCATACATCTACGTCTTTATATATACAGCAATATACACACACACACACATATATATATATATATATATATATATATATATATACATACACACAAACACACAAACAGACATTTTATATATATATATATATATATATATACACACACACACACACACACACATATGTGTGTGTGTGTGTGTGTGTGTGCGTAGATATACACAGATGTATAACTATGATAAGATACAGCACCTAAGAATGACATATGTTCACAGGCCATGCCAATGGAGGTGAGGGGCCCAAGCAAGAAATGTGCAACACGTAGCATGAACCCCCCCACCCCAGCCAGACAGGGGAAACATACAAACAAACCCACAAACAATGTGAACAATCCACTGCTCCCCAGACAACAGGCAAGATACAACTGGGGGGACACAGTGGACCCGTGAAGTCTAATCTTGGAACAGGGACAGGAGCGTCCCTTGCGGGACACCCCAAAAATTGTCTTGTTATAGGAAGAATCCCGTGCAACGACCCATCAAGGCAGGGTGTGTACATACCCGAACTAAAAGGTTGGGAAAGCCTGATGACCCATGGGTCGAGACAACGTATGAGATGGGTCCCGTGAAGTGGAAAGTGGGCAGTGTGTAGTGGTGTGTTTAGAAATGACCTGCACCCAGAGTAAGGATGAATGCTGTAGAAGAGGTGCGGGTGGGGGAACTATAGGTAGGTAATTAGAGTCTAGGCATGCAGGTGTTTGCTGAAGTGGATCTATACGGACAGCCCCAGGGATGTAAGCAATAGTGTTCATTGGGCAGAGGCGCCGCCCAATGAGCAGCCACACCTGCTACGAGTCCCACTGCAGCACAGTCTATTTTACATGGCAAAGAACGGAATAACGAGATGTTGCAGAAAAGAGGTAAATCCCAGGACGCAAAAAACTCCCTTACTAGCCTCAGTAAGAAACTGAGATCCCTCATAAAATCCTCCAAAGCTAGTTACGAAAATAAAATTTATCAAAGATTCCAAAGATAACCACAAGGCATTCTACAACTATGTCAAGAATCTAAATGGCAATGCTCAGATCTGCTCTGAGCTAAAACAGAATGGCATTAAATGTCCTGATTCCAAGGATATTGCTAATATCCAGGCAGATCGATACAGTGCCAACTTCACCCCCCTCTCACCCCCTAAACAGCCCATCTCAATACCGGAAGATTGCCAAATTCTGGTAATAATGGCCACACAGGTAAAAAACACACTCTCCAAAGCTAAGAATACAGCATCCATGGGACCAGATGACATCTCGGGCTGTGCACTACATGAACTACAATATGAACTGGCACCTCACTTGAGTGTCATGTTTAATCATAGTCTCACCTCAGGTTTCATGCCTACTGAGTGGCGCAGAGCTACAGTTATCCCACTCCACAAGGGGGGATCCACCTTGGATCCCAGAAACTACCGTCCTATCAGTCTGACTAGCCTTATCTGCAAGGCCATGGAGCATATATCATGGAACTTAAAAACAAAGTCATTGGCAACCTTCAAACACTGGACCCCACCCCAGTTTGGGTTCGTGAAGGGCCAAACTTGCTGCGGAACCTGACTGACTTCTTCGAATCAGTCTCCAGAGCCATGGACAAGGGTAAGGAGGTCCACACTGCCTATCTAAACCTCACCAAGGCCTTTGACACCATCCCTCACTCTGGAATCATAGATAAACTTACTAAGCTGGGTATTAATCCCTACGTCACCCAATAGATTGCCAACTGGCTTACTGACAGAACCCACACTGTAAAAGTAGCTGACTCCAAATCCACCTCCAGACAAGTGACAAGTGGAGAACCTCAGTCCTGGGACCGCTCTTGTTTGGCATCTACTTCTCTGAAGTACAGGCCAACACTAAGGGACTCTGGCTAACAAAGTGCGCAGATGACTGCAAACTGCAACCCATTATTGAATCCCCAAATGATGTGGATACTCTACAAAAGGGCCTTACAGAAACAGATACTTGGTGCCAAAGCCATGGGCTCAAGCTCAATGCCAAGAAATGTATAGTTATCCCCTTTGAGAAAAAACATGTACCCGTGAATTACCACATAGGTGACAGTGCACTAAACACCGAAAGTGTGATAAGAGACTTAGGGACACAGGTGGACAGTCGTCTCACCTTCGAAAACCACATCGCCACAACAGTCAGGAAATCCTTCTGTGTGGCACAACTCATCACTAAGTGCTTTTCATCCAGAAAAAAGGAGGTCATTCTCCCACTGTACTCATCCCTTATTAGACCCATTATAGAATACAACGCCTCATTTGGTATGTACTTCTCAAGACATCTGCAACGACTGTAAAGGCCGCAG